>NC_051224.1:36391204-36696204 GCF_015220715.1 Pygocentrus nattereri
ACAGAGAGGCGATCAGTGACTATGGAGTACCTTATGGCATGCCCTACATTGGCTGATGTCACAGGGTACCAGCTCAGCAAGGGGTACCACAATGGTCCTTGCTGAAGTCCACACTAAGCACACTTAATGGGCACTTGTGTCCCTTCGGATACCAAAATGAGAAATGGGATACAGCCTCATGGTCCTTGAAAATGAGCACTGCGCCGCCTGCCATCTAAACCCCCCCTCTGCCCTCTAGTGGTTCAAACGTGTCACTGACTCTCACTCTGGAAGACTGAAATGCACCCACCAAACCAGAGCCAGTGCCTCACACTGCTGCAGGTCCTTGTTGGAGGAAGTTGTCTTCTGTTATGAGCAGCTCCTAACAGCTTTTAGCCAATAGGCAGCTTCATTTGGCAAACGCTACTATGGTCAATGTAAAGGGGAAGTCCACCAATTTTTCAAAAAATAATACAGAATGCATTCAGAGTGGTTTGGTGTAAAATACTCCGTTATAAGGAAACTTACCAAGCCAGAACTGCTCACAGTGGTGGAGACAGGAGTCCGAAGAGTTGAATGCCCGCATTGAAAGCTGTTGCATGAGATGTGTGCTGCGTGAACGCTGGCACGCTGTTGTAGGATAGTTTTGGGGTACAGGTAGGGTGTAGTACGGCAAAATAGTCCCCAAAGAAAATGTGTTTTTCTATTTTACCGCCATCAGACAATCTCCTTGAACTTAGGACCGAAGGGCGACTCTTTCGGACCTCGGCCAGCGGGCTCGCGCTGAATTCTGCGAATGCGCGTTAACTATAAAACACATAGCTCCGGTCCTCGAATCGGATTGGCTGAGCCACAATCGAGGCCGTACACCAACATAAGCGCACCTATGACCGCCTCACAGTGACTGAGCTCTGTATTACTGCGCCACAGCACGAAAAGCCCTTGTGCCGTTAACGGAATAATCTCTGACCCTAACCTGCTCGCGTTGACCACAGAGTGTGCCGATAAAGTAAGAACCCGTTTCTTTGTTTAAACGGAGGGGCTTACAGCTTATTTTCTTAACCAACCTAGCACTGGACTAAAGGCTAAAATATAGTTAACCAACACGCTAAACAGCTCCACCATTAATATCACAGGCTTGGATTAAAGTACTTACGATATGATTCACTGTAAAACTGCAATATAAAAGTCTAAAGAATGGCACCATAACGCCTTATACACTTCAAACGTACTTATCTCTGTCCGTGTCAGACACATCAAATCCAGGCTGAACCCCAAACGGCTCTGTACCCCTTAGCTAGCTAGGTTAGTGTGGTAATGAAAGTTTTTTCCAATTCTAGGCTCTACAGCCAAACAGGTCTCTATTTGTCAAGTATGTGGTTGAATCCCAAATAACTATTTTTTTTAGCTATATTTATCACTGTGGTGGTGCAAGAGCCAGCATTTAAATTCCTAGCCACGTAGTGCACTACATAGGGAGCAGGGAGCGGTTTGAAACCGAGCCCCAGCCGGGTAAATGGAGAGGCGCTGGATTGGCAGTAGCGTTAACTAAATAAGACTCGCGGCGGTAGTTCGGTGACCACAAAGTGCTTGTAAAAGAAGGTTCTTGTATTAAACAGCGCTGTGTTATACGTTTATTATTATATAACTAAACGTTAATGAGATGAAGGCAATATACACAGATGGGACACCAAACGTTCTCCTCATTCAACGGTCCATGGTTGCTTGGCAACAGTAGTTAACTAGGTTACCATACTCTTAACGGAACTACATTTCTAGGCGGATTACTTGTTTACGTCGATTATTATTAAGACATCTTAAATTGTGATTCCTGAAAAGTGGGCATTTTATCATTTATGTTGGGCGCCGTTTTTATAAAAACAATAACCCGCTCACGGTCGGGCGTTACTGCGATTTTTTCGCGGTTTTATCACGGGGAAGGGTGCTCTTAGGCACGACGCAAAGCCGCCTTTCTTTCACCTCGGGGCTTATTGCTTTATTTGAAACTCCAGCTGATTCACTTGAACAGTACAAGTGTTAGGACGTCATCGACGAACACAATGTGCTACCAAAACGTGTATGACGTTTTAGCCAAATTTACAACACTGGAGAAACACAGTAAAGAAGTAGTTCTACAAAAAATGTGTTTTATATAAACGTCCAACAGAATTCAGGAACCAGGAACACTGTTATAATAGAGTTACAATAGAGTTTAAAATCACTAGGCTGTCTTCTCATGCCCTGAGTCCAGGGAAATACATTGAAACTACTGATCGTGGTATTTGACCGTATGGTACATATGCAGCAGGTAAAGATTAGGCTGAAACACAGCTTTAAAGGGGAACTCCATTGATCTTTCTAATTTTCTGCATGATTAAAAATGTAAGACGTAAACAAAGTCATTCATAGTGGTTTGATGTGAAGCGGTTCACTGTAGAGAAAATGGCTCGGATTTCTTCACAGTGGTGGTGATGGGAACCAGGGGTCTCAAATGCAGTCACTTTATTTACTGTCCAGAACCACCAGTTAACCTACATGCCTTCTGAGCTTTGATAAAAAGGTCAAAAATGAAGTTTCCTTGGACTATTTTGCCTCAAAACCCCCTGCACGCAACTCCCTGATGTGCACAGACTTAAAAACATACGCTGAGCTAAATTCATATTTCATACCCATTTCATATTATTCTGTGACGTAACTTCTAGGGTTCAAGAGAATATAAACAATAATACTGAGATAATAAAAACAATAATAATGGATGGAGTACATTCAAGCAAAATACTCCCCAAAGGATTTTTGTGGCTATTACACCATTATAAACATCACAATCTCAGAAGATGGGTCAGTTCGCTGCAAATAAAATGGCTATATTTACATTGTAGACATGGTGACCTCTCGGTCCCATCACCACCACCACTAAGCTTCTCTACAACAAACAACTTCACATCAAACCCCTGATTTTCTATTGGAAAAAACGTGGAATTCCTATTTCAGCGCTAGAGGCGACGGAGCATTTCACACCAAACCTCTCCGAATTACTATCATAACCATTTAGTTAGGCAGAAACGGGTTGAATTGGTGGAACTGCGCGTTAAGAATATCCAACCCAATTCCTATATTTCCATACTTTACGCACATCTTCTCCAGTTCTTCTCAAGAGAGCAAACAGTGACCCCATAAATCCACCCCCCCCATCCCCCCCAAGCTGTTTCTGACCATTCTTCGAAAGAAAGGGTGTAACAACTGAAACGTGAGGGTGCAGTTACACTTTAATCCATGTGTGTGAAACTGCCCGCCGGTTAAACAAAAATGTAAACATCAGCAAATGCATTGGTTTTTTTTTGGCCTACATCAGTCTGGCATGAACCTCTGGACTGGGAGGTCATATGGAACTACAGTTAGAAGAAGCCAGACTTTCATAGGGATGTCTCCACCAACATTTAATTTGCACCTTTTTTTCTTTTTTGTGTCTGTTGCTTTTTTTTGTGAAAGGAAAAAAGGCAAAACAAAAACAAAAACAAAAAAGGTTAACTCTACAAACTAGCAGGCTTTTTTCTTTTACCTCAATGAAAAGTTTCTAAATCAAAATCAAAACTGAAAATGTGCGAATGGAAGCAATGCATACACTTTCAGAGTCTTTGTCTGGACTACCGCTTCCCCAGCACAGGGAGGCAGGAGGGGGAAAGGAAAAGGGGGTCAAAAAAGGTCAAAGCTAGTTAAGAGAGGGTTGACTGGTCACTCAATCCCCCGGTTATCTAGACAAGTCTCACAACACCACACAGAGGTCGACAAGGGCTTGTTTTTTTTTTTTTTTTTTTTGTTGATTTTTTTTTGGGGATGTAAACTAGGACACGGATCCGAACGACTGTCCTGCTGCAGAGGTCGACAAAGGGCGTGTCCACAGATCCTGTCTTCCTACACTAATGTGCTAACATGCTAATTCATCCCTCCAGCACGGACTGTCCATCTGAAGCTCTTCTCCATCCGCTGGCCTCCGGAGCAGCCAAATCCTTTGAAAGACTAAATAAGTGGTGGACAAAATCCAAAAGGAGGCAGGGGTTTGCGGTGTCAGCGCGAAAGCGGCAGGGCTGAGTTGGCCTTGCCTTCGCTAGCCTCGTAAAGCTCTTGGGGGGCCTTTCTTTTTCAAAGATGAACAGAAACACTTAGCCACACGTTTCAAATAGACTGGATGGTGCGCGCAAATGGAATGAACTACAAACATGGACCTTTCTACCTAAACTAGGTTCTCTACAGGCAGGTTTGACAGTCAGAAGGTGCTATGATGAGCTGCTGAGCTGTACGTGTGTCCGTGTTCCTGGGCGCCAGAGGTCAAGGAGGCCGAGAGCAGATTTCATGCTGAGAGTGGGTAAAATATGTGCGCAGTCTGACATGATTTAAGAAGAGAGAGAGAGGAAGATACAGAGAAACAGCGGATCAGTCCTGCCACAAATCTCAGGTCAGCATCAGCGGTCCGTTCCGAGTGCCTAGTGTGAATGTATGTCATTATTATTCTTATCATTATTTTAAAAACTGTCCTGTGGTCAGCATTCCGTCAACTTGAGTCTCTGTCCATTGGATTTCAAAGCTTAGTTTGTGCTCTTTCGGTATACTGACAACCAAGTGCTGCCCCCTGTGGCTGGTCCTTTAACAGCTGACGGTGGCACACCTCTGACTCACTGAGAAAGAACGCTGGCATCGTAGGATGGGGGGGACGGATATGTGAGAATAAAAACCAGACAGAGCGAGAGAAAGCGAGAGAGAATGAGCCAGCAAGAGAGCAAAAAAGAGAGAGCGCGCGAGAGAGAGCGCGAGAAAGAGAGAGAGCGAGAGAGCGCGAGAGAGAGAGAGCGCGAGAGAGAGAGAGCGCGAGAGAGAGCGAGAGAGCGAGAGAGCGAGAGAGCGAGCGAGAGAGAGAGAGAGCGCGCGCGAGAGAGAGCGAGAGAGAATATATACGAATATATAATACACATATCAAGACGAGAAAGGTGATGGCCAGAGACTGCAGCACTGGATTTGGTTTTTCTGATTTTGGCTGTGGTCAGTTTAGGAGGCTGGACATGCAGAGGGCCCAAAAAGTTGGGGGGGGTGGGGGTGTGGGGGGTGGCGTTGGGAGGGGGGCTTAACTCCCATAATGCATGGTGTTGCTAGGGATGGCCATAGGGGAGGCCATGGAGATGGCGGGGCCACCCATGGTGAACTGGTTGGTGACGGGGTAGTAAGTACTGCTAGAACCCTGCTGACCAGTCGCAGCTCCTGGTAAGAGAGAAAAGACAGAGGAGGTAAGTTATGTGGGGAAAATAAAGAAAGAAATTAAAAAAAAAAAAAAAAAAAAAAAAAAAACGTAAGCTATTTCAATCTAAAAGTCTACATCAGGTTAAATGCGATTTTCGTAAAGCATCCAGTAAAGCTCATTAAATAAATGAACAGTTTAAATCCAAAATGCTGTATTAATTACATTTATCAATTTGGGATATAATGAGTTTTTGAACAGGAAATCTGCAGACACTTGAAATGCATTTGAATTTCTCTTATAAACGTGGTATTGATCATAATACAGCACAAATCTGTAAAGCCACTACCAGCAACATAAACTCAAAATTATAATAATTCTGTAACCTGAACTTAATCATGGAATGAAATTTCCACTTAATAATTCACTTAAACTGGTCAAACTTCAACTGCCATCACATTTTAAACATCTTCTTTTAGTCCAAATCATTTTACAAGAGTTAGCTTAAAAGTAGCGCCCAGTCAATTAAGAACAACTAACAACAGAGAATGTGCTGGTGCTGACAATAACAAAGCTGGGCAATTAATAAATCTATAATCAAGCGGGAAGATATATATATTATTTGGTTATGCGTCTGAACTGCCCACAAGAAAAACACTAATTATTCTCTTTTATTTGACCTGATTGACTTTGGCTGATTATGTTTGGGATAATTGCTTTCAATGCCATTCGTTTTTGTACGTTTTAAAAATGGGCCAATTTAATTAATATCAACACTGATGTATTTTCTTAGTTCTAATGAACGTGTTTAGCAGCAAAATAAACGAAAACAACTGATGTTTAGCCCAGGGATACACAATCGGAATCGGGCAACACCAGAATTAGTCAAGACTGGAGTCAGCAGATTTCAACCCGCCAGTTTATCTGCAGTGTTTTTTGTGATGTAAATAATGTGAGGCAAGTAAGTGCACTTGCACTGTATTTGAATGCTGACTATTTAGCATAATGGGTCATGCATATATATATGATTTTGGTACAGACATAGCATCGGCATTCAAATACTCCATAAGTGCACTTACCTGCCACACCTGACTTGGAGTACAGCCAATTCTGATTCCAGCTAATCCAACTGGGTATTCCTACTGCCTGCTTAAGTTGAAACACTTTTTTTAATATTGACATATTAATATAACAACAACAACAATAACAACAACAGAAACAACAAAAACAATCATCACCACCACCACCACCTCCTTATGGACCTGGCTTGTAACTTACATTAGCTATCTGAAAGAATCGCCACCTGGGATCGAAATTGACGCTGTAGTAGCTTTCTGTACTTTACAGAGTGGTGCTTTACATTTACAATGTGCTTTACAATGTCGTTTTTATAGTGAGCTGTTAGGTTCAACATGTTTTACGGGATGCTGAAATTATGGCTATTATTTGTTTTATTGGTTGTTGGAAAACAATTTACTGCTAGGTCAGTTAGCTTCAGTGACCCTTAGGTTAGGTTTGTTTTATTAATATTAGGCCGTGACTCCAAAAGCTCGCTGTCCACGTACCAAACTGGACTTATTTTGCACAGTTCGTGTATGTGCATTCTCGACTGACGGAGCTGTGCTGATGAAGATGAGTCACCAACATTTATCATTTACATGGAAGCAAACAGACAGATAAATACGTGTGTTGCCAATACTAGTTGTACTCTAGATGGTCTAATGAGAGGTTTGTGCAAATGCATTAGAAAAAAAAGCACTGAACATGCAAAGTTGGTAGATAATGCTATGATGATCAATATTTCATTATATCTTTCCACCACACATTCGGCACCGTCATCTGGTTTAATCAAGCATATTTTGCCTTTGCTTCAGTAGGTATGACCACCACGGGAAACAATGGTCCTGTATCGTTCAGTTATTTCAGAAGTACTTTATTTACAGCTCAAGTTATTTGATTCAGAAATTTTTAGCAGGCAGCCTCCCAATCGTGTCCAGTTCCTACTACATCAAACAAGACCCACAATGCCTCCTTTCATTAACCAAACTAAAGCCTGCTCACTATGTAATGTACAACTGCGGGTATTTTGCATACACCTGGATGATGTGAAGATAACTCAACAGCCAGCAACATATCAGCAGTTAGTGTTTGCATAGATGGAGACAGACTAGAGGCCCTGTGTAAATACACAGTATCTCTAGTATCTCTATGTCTCTAACATGGATAAGCGATGTAATCGGGCTTAAAGGTTTGGTCCACACCAGGATACAGCCTTCTGTCCACAAAGATTCTGTGTGAAAATTATATGACCCAAAGTGCTGAAGAAAACCTGACGTTACAGTGCTGCTTAAATTACCCATTGACACTAGTGACATTAATAGCAGTCAGGGTATAATTAAATACTAGTTTTTATTCTCGTTAAATGTGCTAATATAATACGTCCACATCTGTTTAGTCCTAAAACTACAACACATTACATACAACATTGAATATGAAAATATTAAGTATAACAAATATGTTGAAGTATAGCATCCTTGTAAATGCATCAAACTTGATTCCTGCACATCCATTTTCTCACAAGCTAAACCCTGTCAATAACACGTGGGTGCCACCAGAAAGCCAGATTTAAAGGAATGAAACTAGACAGGGTGAATAAAGCAAGGAGAAAAACCAAACCTGGTAAAATCTGTTGAAATAAAACCGAGCTGTGAGAACCCTGATGAGAAACCTGAACCTGACCTGAGCCTGACACACATGAGATCTCCACATTAGTGTTTTTACATCTTTTTCAAAAGGTTCTCCATCCACACAAACACAGAGACTGGTGATACTCAGCATGTGACCTGACCTGACACAGGCAGTTTGACAACCACCAGCGAAGAGACTGTTGTGGTGCAAGTCAGCAAAAATAAGCAGGTTGAGATACAAAAACAAGCCTGTGAGAGAATGGCTCCCTACTCACTCATTAGCGTTGGTCATACAACAGTTGTTATTCAGTGCTTTATGCTGCATGACTAGGGCAGCAGTTTTTTAACCATGTGGTGATACTGCTAGGGGGCTGTTGGCCATCAAATTTTATTTATGTTTTTATATTGTTAAATACTGAGAAACACTCATGATAATCATTTGGAACAAATGCAAACATTTAAGTTTGAAAATGAATGATTAAGATAACAGCTATTATAGCGTATAATATGTTGCGTGAATATACGGCCAAGTGAAATTCAACAGGCTCCGCTAACTGGGTTATATTTGCATTTCAAACAATTGTGTCTTAAATCTTGTGGGTTCTGGAAGCTTTCTGCAGGCAGTTGTGTGAACCTCTGAGTTAGGGTCTTCGTTTTTGACTGTTGAGAGTTGAAAAAGTTTGGCTTTCAGCAGCTCAGCATAGCAAAACTGCATTTCATTTTGCTAGTCCTTCATTTCGTGTGTGTTGAAGCAGGTGTCCGGTGACGATAACAGAATGTTAAATATTTTCTGATCTACAGAGCTTTAGAGAACATTTTCAAAAATAAGATTTCAGTGGTTTAAAATCCCATCCTTGTCTAGATGCAGCGAGAGCAAGAGGGCTCGGACTTACCCTGGACAATTCCTGTGCTCATGATTGAGCCCATTCTGGAGTGAGTATGGTTCACAATCCCCGTGTTCACTAGAAGCAAAAACACACAAAATGCTAAAACTCTCCATTTCAACAAATTTTTTAAAACAAAAAGGCATGAAATGTGACCTAGGTGACCAATACATGTAACCTTAAATATTGACAAAATTTATTTACAAGAGAACTACGTAACATCACAAGTTATACGATTGGATTAGTCGTATGCAGGAATCTGAATGCCTCCGTCATATGACGTTTTATTGACTATCTGAACAAAAATAAGTTAACATCTACAGCGAACACATTTAAACATAACATTTTTTCCTGTTTATTTGTGAAACTCAATATATTTTTAAAAAGTCGGCAAACAAACAGTAACTGTGCTTTAAAATGTCAGGAAGTGTGTTCTCTGTAGAGGATGTGTTAACTTAGTTTCATGACCAAACATGTCATTTGACCATGAACTTTGCATATGACTATTTTACAAATATATAAAAATACAAATCAACTTCATGAACTACATTAAATCAATATTTAATGATTATTCTCTGTAAGACTGCACAGTATATCAGTTGGTAATCACTACTGTGATGCTGGTCTTTATGTTTCCATGTGCGTTTTGATACATTCAGGTATTCACATAACCCAAGAAAACCTTTGCAGGTCATAATGCAGGTCAGTCTTCAACCACACCACATTACAGATTTTTTCAATGTTTTCCAAGTAGGGCTGGGCAATATGACAATAATTATCGTTATCATCATAAATTATGAGTATATTGTGGAAAACACCAGCACTTAAACAACACCTTCCAAGTGCATGTTTGATGACAAATAAAATATAAGGCCTCTATGTGAAATACTGAATACAAACCATGGTATTCATAACTTTTGATAGTATTTTTAAACATCATACTATGTACTAATCAAATGTCAGAAAAAAATAAGTGTATTGTGAAAGCCTGAGTTATCGTGATATTACATTTTTGCCATATCATCCAATTATAACTAAGCTATGTCACAATTTCAGTTAGGGCTGATTTTAGTATTTTAGTAATACTTTATAGTATTAAGTATAGTAAGACATTTATTGGTATTTCTGGTTTAAGCCATGCCCACTTTTGTCTTGGAATTGAAACGAAGGCACACAAAAAGTATTGGTCAGGAATCAGGTTAAACATTAAGGCAGATGTTTTGGTATTAACATTGGAAAAATCTAAATGATACCCAGCTCTAATTAAAATACAATAAACTATAATCACAACACTGTCTATACTGTGCAGTCCTAAATCTGTTTGCGCATCTGTGTGAACATGTGGTGCGTGCGAGGGCGAATCCGTACGTGCATGCGTGTCTGTACCAAGGGGGATGAGGTTGTTGTGGGAAACTGTAGAGCCACTGCCGCCAATGACAGTGCTGAGGTCATAGGCTGCTGGCATCCCTGAGAGGGAGGGAAAAAGAGAGGTAGCTGATGAAAAAACCAGCCAACCTTAACACACATCAGGCCCCACCGAGACACATATGGAATGCTGGGAGTCTGTTACTGAGCTTACATGGAACAGCTGAAGAACCTACTCCCTACTCCGGGGGGGACGGGGGACGGACGGACTCCTAGGATGTTCCAGGACAAATCCGCAAATGTTGAAGAACTTTAATTTAGCAATTACAACATCTCTCTCAACAGAGAGATATGTTTATTTTTAAAGCTGAGTTACGCCAATATTCCTTACTTTCAAATGTAATGATTTTATTTAAATAAAGTATTTTAAATTACAATATATCCAAATTTTTGAAAAACAATGGTAATACTTGAATTTGATTTTTGATCAAGTATTTTATCCTTTCCAATTTGTGCGCTTCAGCTGGCCATATGGACGTGATGTACAGGACTGCACATTCATCACCACCTCTTGATTTCCCCATAATAGTCCAGTTTTAGATATGGTGCAGGCACGTCAGACTATGCCAAGTTAACGCTAGAGTCAGAAGACAAAACATACATGGAAGACAAAACAGGGATGACCTTGGCTATTTGAATGTATGGATTATCTGAAGTCAAATTCTTCAAAAAAGGCTTTAAACCAGGCTAAACAACCCGTTTGTTTGACCAGTTGAGATTGCTTACAAGCTAAGGAGGAAACACCAGTCATTACCAGAGATGGACTTTTAAGTTTAAGGATTTATCACAAAAAATGGTTACATTACTGCGTTGAATGTATGTTTTTATCAGCAACGTGGTTATCATGATAAATATTGTATTGTAACAATGTCCAAGTAATGCTATATTATATATTTGCCACATAAACCACCCTAACCCCTGTCCTGCTCATGTCAGCACATCTTTAGTGAAAGTGTGCATGCATGTCAGAAGCAAGTATGTGCATCATCAGTGGTACAAAATTAGAAACCACTGATGTTGAGGGTCTCAGTACAGTATACCAGCATTCAGAGGTAAGGTGGTGTGTGTATGTGTACCTGACACAGCCATGCCTTGGCTCATGCTATAGGCCCCCCCAGAGTTCCACATGTTCTCAGAGGGGGAGGTGTAGTGTGAGCCTGGTGGGGGGTTAGGGGTGGTGCCTGTGTACCTACAGAAACAAGACAAATGAATTAGAAGGCATTCGCCTTATTCTCATTAATATTCTGGGTGCATTCAGATAGTTCTCATAAATTTGTTTACAGTACATAAACAAGTTTACATGAAGAAACTGGTACTCGTACCGCTGACAAAGCGACACGTACCACATTATTTGTAAGTCGCTTTGGATAAAAGCGCCTGCTAAATGTAATGTAATGTAATAATGTAACAAAGTTGTAAATACAAGAGGTAAATTTAGGTTCAATGTAATCTCAGTCTACACCTAATCAAAGGTTCTGACACTCTGTATAGTGGGGGGGGAAAAGGCCTAAATGTCAAACTTTCATCATACTGTGTATAAACTCTAACACTAACATCTCATATACATATTGTTAATGTTAACTTCAGCAACTAGTTGCTATGATTTGTTATGGTGATTTTCTCACTTTACGAGCAGCGTTTGAAAGAATCGTTAGTACCAACTCACCTGAAAAACGGGTTCTTCAGATCCAGCAGGTTGCTGGACTTGGAGCCTGTCTGATCCACTTGAGCAACAATGCTAATGTCATAGCTTTGCCTAAAGGAAACACACCATGCAAAAAGCAGACTCGTTAAATCAACAGTTTGGTGAAAAGTCAAATTTACCCCGTATCAAATATTGAACTACTGCATAGAACACACATAAATCGATGACTTACATCAAACCATTTGCACTTTGATGTTTATTAAAATGCATTTTTATGAGAAAAGGCTCTGTTTTGTGAAACTTTAAGTTCCATATATGTTTGGGGAAGTAAAAGCCCACCTCTTGTTAGCGATGAGGAGAGCTGTGCCTGACATTGTGTCTCCAGCCTTGGCAAAGAGCGGTGACTGTAGCAGACAGCGAACCTGATACCAATGAGTGAGGGGCTCTGTAGGTGCTGTGGAGAGCCACACCGTCATCCTGTCCAGAGAGTGAAAATGTGTGGAAAAAATTGGAGACATAAAGAAAAAGAAAGTGTGTTGCTGGAATTGTGACAGACATCTATCACATGACAAAAACTTTTTTAAAGAAAATGTATACTGTAGAGTCATAACAGTTAGTCTATTATCAGTCAAAGACACATGCTGTGACCACTAAAGTGCTCTAAAGATGTGATCCTCCTGCCAGCTGGCAACACAACACAACCTTTACTCTGATGTGCTGTCACACATTGTTAGAAGGGGCTTTTATTTTGACACACTGCAGAGCTTTGTAGAGCAATACATCATGTATTTCACATTTGCAAAAAATGCTCATTTCACCTCCTTAAACAAAAATCTGCATGTAATGTGATCATTGATTATAAGCTGTATCTTGAACATGGAGTGAGAATTTCAAGTGAATCATGTTTTGGAATAAGATTTCTATTTTAGAAACAGCACTGACAGTGGATCAGTCACGTCTAGCAGATACCGTTTACCAAGTTTAGTATGCCGTGCTGATCCAGCGTACCAAATCAGTGCGACATTAGTTCATAAGGAAAACGAGCCTCTGTATATAACTTATTCACTTTGGAAGTCCTTATAAATAAAATATATGATCAACAAATGAAATACTGTGTACATTTTTCTCCTAATGTTATGACTGATAAGGGGGTGCTGTTAAAGGTCCCATGCCCACACTACTCAACAAAATCTAATCAACATTCTCTGTGGCGATCGAATATCAAATTCAAAGAGCTTTTTTAAGGTCTCTGTTCTTTAACCGCAACACTTGGCGCATTCGAATCAGCCTCAGCTGACCTCAAGGGAAAATCAAAACAAAAACAAGCTCTGAAATGGTACATTACATTATAAATATGATGTTCTGAGTGCACTTACACAGATCCCATGAACGCCACGTCAAACCAGAAGGCCAAGCCATGCACCAGCCCTGAGTGCATCATGTGAAACTTGAATGGGATCTCTATCCTGAGAGAGAAGAAACAAAAACAAAAAACCACTAAATTCTGGAGCTTATTCAATTCAGTCTGGGAAACTGAAAGGCATGCTTGCTTAGTATTGATAAACAAGAGTTTATCTGATAAATCCAACATCAAAACTTATGAGTAGGGAACAAGTTGACAACCCATGTGGTCGAGTGGCATTTACCTCTGAAAACATTTGTGACTTAATTAGAAACATTTCAACAAAAATAATATACAGGAATAAACGCTGCAGAATTATTTACTTCACTCACTTATCATCCAAACTGTTTATCAATCTGTGTCATGGGGAGTTAATAACTACATACAAATCACATTCAAAAATGATACGCTCTTCCTATTAACTTGTTTTTTTTAAAAACTGTTGCTTAGGTCAAAAAAAAAAAAAAACAAAAACCAAAAAAAAACCAATGTGTATGAAATCTGGCCCCACATCTATAAATTCAGGTCATACATTTTTTTTTTTCACTCATTATGTGTGTTGTACATGTGCCATAACAGCAAACCCTGATGTAATTTGTAGACCGTCCCTCGTCCCTAATCTCTCAAAGTGGCTCACAGAAATGAGAACTGATTTTCTTGGCTGTTGTCAGGTACAGTTTACACTTATTACAGTTAAAAGCAATTATACAAAGAAATACGAATATGTGAAAATGACCATGACCACTCATGAAACATGGTTCTTTACATGCATCACTTGCTAAAGTTGACTAAATAATGACCATGATCTGCTGGTGGGCTTGGTTACGCTCAGATAGAGAAGTGCTCCAACAGATCTTTAACCCCCCCCGCTGTGAATCCTTCTAACAAATTAAACCACGAAAATCACAACCTAATAACTAAAAGGTCTTCAGAAAAACCAAGCCCAGTGATTTGAGTGTGGGTGTGTCCACTCAACCCCCCCCCCCAAAACCACACCCCCTTACCTTGATAGGGCATACTCAAAAATACTTTTTTGAATAGTCCACTAAAACAGTTAAACCCTTAACAAATGTGCTCACTCACTTATAAAGGTCTTCCTCTTTAGCTTCTAAAAAGTTGACTGTGTATTTCACGGATTTGGCCATTAGGATTCGGATGTCGAACGTGTCCTGAAAGAAACATAAAGGATAAAACGGTCAATCAAGAAAGCTCCAAATCTTCAACCTTCAGTAAAACATCAATGAATAACGGGGACACAGTTGAAATGTGTAAGGCCTCCTGTCAAGCACTGAGCCACTGAAAATGTGAAGTCAGGCTCAGCTCTCGCTCAGAGGGTCTCTGCACTGCCTGTACCTGAATGCTGAGGAGTCGCCAGAACAGCGGCACCTACAGCCAGGCCAGTGCAGCTGCAGCTCACTGTTCCAGCAGAGTAACACCGCCTCAGGCACTAACACACGCCTGCAGAGCTGACTACTGCTGAATCAAAACACACTTTAATTTCTATAACTGTTCTTGTTTGCTATAACACTACAGGAACATTTTCTGGTAGGTTCAGCATTAGACGTTTAGAGGTAGTGAGTTTTACCTTGCTAATGCCTAAAAGGAGAACTGAACTGATTTTGCATAATTTCAGTTTAAGATTTAAACAAAATCATTCAGAGTGGTTTGATTTGAAATTCATTTGTTCGCTGTAGAGAAACTTACCAACTTCTTTATCGTTGCACTGGTGAAAGGAAACAGGGGTACCAATGTCTATGGTTATTGCATTTACTATCCAATACCACCAATGAATGTGTCGGAGTTTGTATTTGTAATGCTGATGGTAAAATAGTCTGAAAAAATAAGTTAACCTGAAGAAATAAATGTTTTTGCCTTACAATATATTGGTGTGTATATGTATTGCACACACACACACACACACACACACACAAACACACGACACTAGCGCAACATGCCATAACACTGATGTAGTGGTGGTGTGTTGGTGTGTGTTGATCTGGTGCGAGTGGATCAGACACAGCAGTACTACTGGAGTTTTTAAACACCTCAGTGCTGGACTGAGAATAGACCACCGACCAAAATATCCAGCCAGCAGCGTCCTGTGACCACTGACAAAGCACTAGAAGATGATCAACACAAACTGCAGCAGCAGATGAGCTGTCGCCTCTGACTTTACATCTACAAGGTGGACTGACAAGGTAGGAGTGTCTAACAGAGCGGAGGCCAAAAGCTTCTCAAAAGCATCATAGAACTGCCACAGATATCAGGCAGTGGAATACATTCTATACTTTCTATGATAACTTTCTGGTGATTGTAACTTCCTCTGAGGGAGATTTAGAGGCACAAAACTTATAAAAGTTTGTTTTATATACCTGGCCCTACCTATCAGTACTAGGTGCAGCAGTTCATGCAGCAAATTTGCATCACTAAGCATTTTTTCAACCCTAGTTTTATCAAATGGTTCTATTATGTGTGACAGATATTCCTTATAAAATCACTTGTTCTCAAACATCAACAGCAGCAATCTGGCCTCTCTTTCCTCCCCAGTGCACATCCTACAGCACTGCACAGAACAAGCCTCATGCCCACACGCACTCTATTTAAACTCAGCCTCCACAGCCGGCCATTAAAACAGTGACTACATCTGAAATTTACACACAAAGGGTAGCATACGCAGGACATTTATTAGACTGAGACGGCACTGGGCAAACAGAATGACAGAGGAATTTAGCATGTAATCCAGTAGAACGTGTCTTGAAACCAAAGAGAATCTGAAATATGTTCAGTAATGAGACGACCAAAAATTTTTATTTTTTACACAAGACGGTGGTTAAGCAGACACCAGTTTCCCTGCTCTCTTGTACTGCTCATCACTGATGTGTTCAAACATCACCAGCCAACTACAGGGTTGCCAGATTGGGCAGGATAAGCGAGATTAGCATTTAATGCTATCTGCATTGCTTATAAATAACATTACCTAATAATTTGTTAGTTTTCATTAAAACATTTTTTAGAATAGTACAAAAATGCAAATTAGTCATTACTTTAAGTAAAAATTGTTTTGTTTTTCCCCACTCAATCATTAAAATAAAACATGTTGAGATTTTTATTCTTGTAGAATAAATATTTAAGACAATAGTTGACCGATTTTTGGAAAATTTACATACATGACAGTTGCAGCTACTGGCCATTCATGCTGAGATGATGTGAACTCATCCTGTTTTATTGGACTTTAATGGCAAAGGTGAATGTGTGCGTCCCCACATTATCAGTAAAGGTAAATCAGCAATTATCAGTAAAGGTAAATCAGCAATGTACTGGGCTTTGAGGATGAAAACACCATTTCTTCACTTACCACTATGGGCTGTCTGAAGTACTCGTCTACAGCAGCTCCCCTCAGTGCAGACAGATCCACCCCGTGGAAAGATGGCTGATACCTGACACACACACACACACACACACACACACACACACACACAGTGGAAGACATTATAATGAGCATGTTTGACTGACATCCCTCTCTCCTATTCCTATTCTTCTACACAGCTGATTGTTGTTAATGTGTCGATTAACTAAAAACATTATCTTTTTATGTGGAGACAAATGAGGTAGCTTGACAGCCTATTGGGTTCTTTTGCTTGGTTGTTAGCTTTGGCTCTCTAATTCTCTCCGACTCGAACAGAAACTGTGAGGGAACAGTTCTGTTGAAGCTGTGTGGGCAGGACCACCTCTATTAGTCTTGGGATAGGTGAAAGTAAAGATTAATAGGACACACTTTTTTACAAATTGAGCGTCAACAACAGCAGGATTTACCTAACTAGGAGAGAAAAAAACAAAACAAGACAAAACAAAAAGCCCCAGGGAACCCAAGTTAAGTGTTCTCTTGTCCAACAGAACGTTCTCTCATTCTTTCTCCTCTAGGGGTGGAAAAGGTGCAATTCTGCCCTGATTTCTTGAACGCTACAATAGATTACAACTAATTATAATAACTTCAAGAAGTACTCTACTATTTGGCTAAAATAGAGTTAACGTTATTTTCAAACATGTATACATTTTTCAGTGCTAAAATAATCCAAGCTAACTGCAGTAAACTAAAATCTACACTTCTATTCTCCGCTCGAAGATTCTCACCAGAAGTTGGCCTTGGTGAACTGCTCCATGTAGAGCTGCTCGTCTGTGAAAGGGGCGAGATGGACGTCGGCAATGGTGGGAAACATTTTACCTGTGCAGAGCGGAAAAAAATATCGGCAAATTATTACAACGCTGCAAAACACATACTACATATGTTAACTCACATCTCTACCACTAACCATTAGGCTTGAGGAACTTCTTGGCGTGCAGGTAGCTCTCCAGCATCCTCTCATTAAACAGCATGTAGCCCATCGGCTCAGAGATGATAATGTCCACCTGCTCAGGTAAGGTCACCTCCTCCACTTTCCCTGGGATTACTATCACACGCTCTGTCAGTCTGTTACTGTTCACCAGCACCTATGCAGGAGCACACAGACAGTAATGATATACTTTTATTAAAATATGAAGCAGCTGAACTTAATCAGGGGAGGGAACAGTCAACATGATGCAACATCACAATGTTATATCATAATACAATGTCATGACGACTAATATTTGAAAACGTGTGATATACTAAGCACTGTGCTATGGAATATTAGTGTCACAATTTATTCCTTTTCAGTGTAAATTACTTGGCCAAAAGAAAATTGATGAAATTTACAATTTGCTTTCATGCGCAAAACAGAACTGTCAAGCAGACAAATCACTCAAGCTGCTTTTACATGCACAATAAATAAAGACTTTTAAAATAGGTTTCACCCATACATACTTAAATGCTTTTATCTTGGGAAGCATCAATACAGGAATTATGAGCTGGTGCTGACACCTGATATTTTTCATGTACATACTTGCTAACGCATTTACAAAATGTATCTACCTGCACTGAAAAAACAAACAAAAAACTGATATTTTATCAAATTGGCTAAAAATTCTGTTCTTCCAGAAGACAGTAAATGTTGAAAAAAATCTGTTTGAAAAATCTGTGAACGTCTCTCTGATGGCAAAATTTTAAAAAAGAAAATCTGTAAATGCTAACACATCTCCGATGCGGTCACATCCCCCTACTTTAGCCAGATCATTTTACAATAGCAAGTGACTGTAACAGTTAAGGTCTCACCCAGTTACTCAAACTGGTGTACGGTGGAAGTATTTATTTTGAATTCCAGTGCATGATAAGAGCATCACACTACACAGGCTAACAGTTCCTATCTATCAATCAACTTCATTCACCAGAACCCTTTATCTCAACAGGAAGACACTGTAATATCTCGATAATCAGGACAAAAAGTGCATTTTGGTAATGTATGTGTTTAACAATGCCCTTAAACAATAAAAATATTTATAATATTACAATAAGAAGACTTGAGCGATTACATATTGATCCTATGATTAAAAATATTATACAGTACCAATATCCCCCCTACCTCGTCATATTGTGTGATTGGATAAATATCCCCCCGCCCCATTATAGAAATGATGTTTTTCACCAAAGAAAAATGTGCGACGAGTCGTACCTCTGCATGCTGAGCCATAGTGCTCGCCTCCACAGCATAAACTTTATGTGCGCCAGCCTGAGCTGCGAAAAAGGAGAGAATTCCCGAGCCACAGCCTACATCCAGCACAACCTACAGGCAGACAAGGGGGTTTTGAAGGGAAGACAATGAATCAGTAACTAAATAAATGAATGAATAAATAAATAAACTGTCACCTGATCTGAAACTACCACACATCCAACATTAAGGATGTAAAGACTTAAAAAACAGTAAAACGTGAAACAGCAAATGGAGATGTTAAACTGACACTGATGAGCCCCGCACTCTCTTCTGAGGGTCTCACTTGACTCCCTTTCATAAAATCTAGGTATCTGGGGAGCCTATGAAAGTAAAGTGGGCGAGAAGGAGCAGGGCTTATTACATGGACTACACACGAAAGAAAAAAAAACAAAACAAAAAAAAAAACAGCATCATTTTAAATATCTTGGATAAAGTCTCCAAAAATAGAAGTGTCTGATGTTCAATTGAAGTCAGTAGGTGTTTGATGTTTCTCTTGCATTGCATCATACCTGGAAGTGATGTATGCAAGGGTGAACTAATTAAACCAGTACAGAAAATATAGTGCATGAAACTGCTAACATCAAATTTTATAGTGATTACACCCCCCGCATTTTTCATGGTATCTGGTGTATTTATATGATCCAAACCAATCTGTGCAGTGCAGAATTAGAGCTCAGAATCAAAACAAGATATTTTAAATCAAATCAAATATTGAGCTCAATCAAAACATCAAATTCAACCTGGAAATATACACTGATACATTCCCGAAATGGTGAACAAAAAAAAGCCTCTTGGTATTTACCTCATATTTTAAATAAATAAGAAATAAGTAAATAAATAAGGATGTCACTAGCTGAAATATAAAAAGGCAGCTATTCAGTATTATAGCTTTTCAGAATCAGCATCAGGATAAACACAAGCTTTTTGAAGAGACACAAACGACATTGCCTGGGTGCTGAAGGAGAAATCAACACAACTCAATCCAACCTATCTATCATTAAACCGTATACTCAGCAGAGCTGAGGCTGCAACTCAGCAGGAGTGAAAAGACGAGCTGTGATATCATGAAGAGCACATACAGTACAGGTCAACAGTATGAAAGCAAGCTGTAATTTTGCAACAGTATTTTTCAACTGACCAGAATATTCCAGTGGTGTATTGGTGCTGTATTTTAAGTCACACCAGCTTTTCGTCAGTGAAAAAAGGGCATTCATTTCAGTGGTCATTGTGAGCGGTTTCGCACTGTGGACTTGCACAAAGAACAAACATCACATCAAGTTAAAATTTGGTGAACTTTGATAAGTGAATTTGCTTCCTCAATCAGCAGCGCTACTGCTTATAGTATTTCTTCCTCACTACTCATAAACAAATCCACAGACTGAGAGACTGAATAATATGCATTATGTTAGGAAACTATCTGCAGGTAGAAATATATATACTTTTAAATGCGTAACAAGTAATCCAGCTTGCTAACTGCTAGGAAGCCTCTTTGGTGAAGTACTGCAGCCGAAAAATTCACACTACAACCACACCAGATATCTACAACTCTGTGCACTATGCTCTCACACGTATATCTGTATATAGCTGCAGAACAAAACCTCGCGAAATGATAACGTTACAGGAGAAACAAGAACATTTTCGCATGTAATGGAAGTTAATATAAAAAGCCAGTATTTTTTCAGTATAAGTTTGGATTTTTATTGGTATGTTAAACACGAAATTTTAACATAAGTGAATACACTGGAAAGAAACTGCTTGTGCGCATCAGCACTGATATTATCGGGTATACCTGTGCAAACTTCTTGTGATTTTACTGTTTAGGGTATACCACTACACCAAAATGTTTTTTTTTTTTTTTAATATTTACTCTGGTGTATTCCTACACCGTGAAAAGTTTGTATTTGTACCTTTTCATAACCCATTTTAAAACAGAAAAATAAAACAAAAAGCCCGGAGACGAGACGGGGTGTGGAGTCAATACAACTCGGAAAATATAATTCCAATTTACAGTCATGTTCCCTGACCAGAGGTACTGAGATGTACCCTTGAGAGAACCACCCCAGTGACGAGAGGGGCACTGCCCCAGTGACACTTTACTACAATTACTTCTGGGAGTGTAGAGAAAAGCTTCCTTTGCGCTCTTTGGTGATAACAGTATCTCGAACTGATCAGCTTTAAATACTTCCACATGCCTAACATAACACAACAGATTGAGTTGAGGAGCACATGAATAGGGGAATCAGATGGATCTGATTAGAGGAGCAATAAACCTGCAGGAGAATCAGCAGGAGCTCAATTCACTAACAATCACTGCACACGTTCAGGCACAAACCCGTCTCTTCTGAATTCAACACATTTAACACGCTTTGAATCTAATAACCAAAAACATGGAAGGATAAACATTCGATCACGTGATACCTTATTCAAATACCTGAATAAGTGAACAGATGTTATGATGAGATTTAAAATCCATATATTTAAATAACCTCCCCTGTCCACCAGGTCCATTTCAGACCAGGGGGAAACTCTGCCTTTACATTATTTTCAGATTCAGTTTTGCTTCCATACTTCCGTCTCGCAGCGTTAGAAGAAGTTGGGTCAGTACCTTGTCCTTGAAGTCAGTGTGGTTCTGTAGAATGGCTCGTTGATAGGTTCCAGTTCGAACGTAATCCTGCATCATGTTCTGCTGCTGAGAGAGGTAGCCATAGAACTGTAGAGCCCAAAAATGAAGAAAGGAAAAGAGAACAGAATTTGAGCACGGATTAAAATCTACATTCTCAGTGAAGTGCTAGTGGCCAGTGACCTGAAGAACCTAATGTATATACCCATTTACATGCATGTTCTTAACCACTAAGAGCTTTTTTACATACACCCTTAATAAAGATGGCTCTTCAAGGGTTCTTTAGTAAAGGAAATGGTTCTATATGGAACCATGAACACTCAAAGAATCCTTTGCATGTTTAATGGGTTCGTGGCATCCTGAAAAGGTTCTTCAGTTTGACAGAAAATGCGCTATAGATGGTTCTATATAGAACCTTTTTGGAAAGGGTTCTTATTATTATTATATAGAACCATTTTCAAAAAAGTTCTGCATAGAAACATCTACAGCACATTTTCCATCGATCTGAAGAACACTTTCAACTCTAAAGTACTCTTAACATGCCATGGGTTCTCTGATGTTCTTGGTTCTATACAGAACCTTTTTTTTTTTTTTTAAACTAAAGAACCTTTGAAGAACCATCATTTTTAAGAGTAGTTTTTAAAATCCAAAGTAGTTCAGGATCTGTGAAAGGCTCTGCAAAGTTATTGTTATTGAATCGGCCTAATTTTTTAAAAATATGCTTGATTAATCAACTTAAATCAATATATTAATTTACTAACAGGGATGGACATTTCAGTCAAATTTAACTAAGATTTTCAGGGCATTATTCAAAAATATTTCTAAACTCATCTCATGGTTCTTAAACATGACCTTTCATTTCTGATATTTTCGAACAAGTTCAGTTTTTCCGACCCAAAAAGTTCCCGAGTCCTGTAGTGTGCTGTATCTGAACAAGTGATTCAGGGAACCATCAAAGACAGAACAAGGCAAGTGGAGAAACAAAGGTAATGAGAGACCACAGACTGCAGAGACAGAGGAGCTGCTTATTAAGTTCAGGCAAATAATCTCTCTCTTCACAGTTTCAGGTCAGCAGCCAGTTCGTAGTTACAATTCTGTCAAGCTCCATCAGCATTTATTCAGCGTCCTTCAACAAACGTATTGTGTGTTGTACCTACTTTCTGCTACACCTAGTGTGTAGGACCTCATGGCAAAATAAGAGTCTGTTAAAGACCTAATTCTGTTAAGTGAGCAGTGTTCTCCGCTTTCAAAACCTGCTAGTTGTGTAATAGCTTAAATATATTATGTCTGCTTTTATCTGCCTTTTCAGTAACAATTTCTTTACAGGTACACATTCAGACCCACAGTGTTGAGTTGTCTTCTCACAATGGAAGAATGGACCAAAAAAACAACAACAAACAAACAAATAAACAAACAAAAAAACAACTTGTGGGTTTTTTCAGATCTGAAGCAAAAGTGCTTGACTTTCTCCTCTCTCTCTCAATGATGAAAGTTTTTAACACTGTTTAGCTAACAGGGACAGTTTTGGTGGTCTACCAGGTCCTTCGATGGTAGTTATGAGCCCCATTTATAATCTGATAATTTTTTTAACTCCAGTTTTAGAAACCCATTTGATTTCCTTTGACTTTCTATATGCAAGTGGATTATCTTGTATTTATTCTCCAATTAAATATTTCCTGAAATGTCTGAAAAACAAATAACTGAAAACCAAATGAAGTGTTGAACATTTACCATCACAACTTGGAGATAGCAATGACAAATCCATTGAATCACTTAAATCACAAGGAGGCTGTGTATGTTTGTGGAACCAGATGGACACACCTGAAAGTACTGAACGGCCGACGACTCCTCCGTCCTCTCGCTGAAGACCGAGCATTCGTTGAGGTGTCCGCGACAGTTCTTCAGAAGGTTATAAAATGATGAGAAATCTGCAATGTACCAAAACAACATCAGGCAGCAGGTCAGCTGGTTATTCTTAGTATAAAAGTTTTGTACGTGGTGTTTTGGTTATATGGGTCAGAATTATGGTTTTCATGATCCCATACAAACGTACAAACATTATATATACATATATGTATAGCTCTCCAGGACACCAGGCAGTGCTGGCGACGCTGGCGGCTCTAGAGTGTCTTATGGGACACGAGGAGGTGCTATCGACGTGGGCGGTGCTGGGGTGCTCTCTGGGACACCTTCAGGACATCGGGCAGTGCCCAGGCATCGGGCTGTAGCAGCCACTTTGGCCAAGGGAAGACCTCCTCCTCTCCAGGCCCACCTCACCACCTGGCCACGGTGAGAAACGACAGGGCTCAGGAACATGCTGTGAGGGGGTGGGACTCCGACCACCCCGGCTCGTGCAGCAGAACAAAGAACGGGGTGTATCCAAACTAGCGTGGGGGGGTAGAGGGCTTCCACTGTGCTGTGCCGCTCGTCCTCCAGTGGGAGAAGTGGCAGGTCCACGAAGGTCGGGAGGATGTGAACAGGCTGCGACACAGAAATGTCGACCTCTTCAGGCCCAAAGTCCCACTCCACACTGTCGTCGTCCTAGTCCTCGAGGAGCACACAGCAGCAGCAAAGCTGCTCCTTCCCACTGGTGCAGTCCTCAGCAAGGTGCTTCTTCCCGAAACACCATGTGCACCAACCCTTTCTCTCCATGGGTGTCGGGACCGGTAAGATCGCCCAGCTCACTCACTGCTCGTTGAACAAGCCAGCCAGCTGGCTGCTCCAGACCCAATAAAGGCAGTTCAGAGAGTCAATGGGGGTGTGGGTAGGTAGCTTGCTCTGCTGTCCTTGCTTTCTTCCCTCTCTGCATTTTTTTTTTTTTTGGTAAGCGAAACCAAACAAAATATAGCTAACGTCACTCACACAGGAGCTGCAGTGTGCCTCCGAGTCCTGCTTGGTGCTCAGTCACAAGACACGCCCAGAAAGGGGCGGTGCTATATATAGCGGTATGTAAGGTTTAAATATATTCATAAATAAAGGCACCAAAGCTAGTACACAACTGAATTAAAATCAGTGACAAGTTTTACAGTTAACTGTTATCTGCCATTATCTGAGTGTCCCTGGGAAGTGAAATCAGGATGGGGACGTGAGACTGGGCTTCACAATGCAAAATGATGCTGATGCAGCATTTTGTGGCGTAAAACCTGCACTGTACAAGAGTTTGTTGTGTTTCAGTCTCAGATTCCCAGCTAACCAAGCTAAACACGTGGTCTGATGAACTGCAAAATTAAAATAAGGAAGAGGACGAGTTCTCTAAGTGAATTTTTTTTCTTGCCACTTTGGCCTTTGCCTTGCTCACTGGGGCTTGGACTAGAACACTCTGTAAAGCTGCTCTGTGACGACGCCCGTTTTAAAAAGCGCCATATAAATTCATTTTAACTTGACTTGAGGACTGAAAGCTATAAGGACCACTCTACTGAATTATTTTAAACTTAAACATTAAATGTGAGTTTTAATAAAACTATGTGTGTGAAACAACTGTTCAAAGTTGTGTCTGCTAGTCATGTACTGGAGAGCCTTTTCAGTTCTGTTCAAAGGTCTCTAAAATGATCACTACCAAAACATTTAGTAAAGTGTCTGTAGTGCTATGATTGTTTAGTTAATGACAAAATGGTCTAAAGTCCAAGTCAGTTATGTGTCAGTCCACATATAAGTCAGTACAATCCAGTCCGAAATGTGTTTTGGACTCTGACTTTAAAGAGGTTGCTCTATATCCAGTCTTTGGCTACAATCACCACCTCTCAAAGGATCTTGTCCCTTGCAGCTTTCTGTGCTGTCCACATTCCAGTCAAACTTGTTTAAGTGGATGAAATGAGCATTTGTTTGCGAAGGTGAAATGTGTCATGTTTCTCTACAAAGTGCTGCAGTGTGACAAAATAAAAGCCCCTCTTAATTTAAGACGGGCGTCAGAATAAAAGCGAGATGCAGAAGGACTGTTCTAATTCTGATGTGCTTCAGTAGCTTCGTCAGCAACCACTTCAGAGTTTACCATTTTAATCAAGGCTAAAAATGACATTTACAGATTTTTGAGATCACAAAATCATAGTTACAATGTCTACGGTGACCAAATGGACAAAAAGTAAGTTAAATTAGAAGAATATGGCTTAATATGAAATACTCATGCAGTGCGCCTCACCTTAAATCATGCTTTGGAATGAACTTTTTAATTGCAGCAGCTCACTTTAAGGGGTACACAGATTTTAAATTGAAGAAGGAGGGAAAAATCTGATTGGTACTTTGTATCGCCCAATATCCTGAGTTTTATCCCCAGGTATCATAATCAGTATCGGGAGAGAAAAGTCAGATCCGTAATAAAAAGGACAATGAGTGTGGAGTGTGTACCTAATAAAGTGGTCAGTGAGTGTTCTGAACATTTCTAGGAGTAGAAACACACTCGTAGAGTGTGTGTGTGGGCCAGGAGGCTAAATGAGCGTTACCTGTGGGGGATGCGAACTGCAGGAGCACGCTGTTGCAGCCGAGTGTGATGATGAAGGACTGTTTCCCAACACGGCTGCACTCAGTCTCCCGCGACACTGAACACTTAAACACGCTCGCCTCCTCACCTGCAACACAAACACAAGTCGGTCCATGGACGACAGGCAAGTAACAGTCCATTCTGCATCACAAGGGGTGAGTGATGATCAGAGGTGTAAAAGACAAACAAAAATACAAACACACCAGTTCTCTGTTTCATCTGACCAGTTTATGCAGAAATATTATGAACGTAAACATGAGCCATGGTGCTGCATCTGAATGATACCCTATGCATACATTATGCTGAAACACCATATTAAGTTAATGTTTTGACAAATCCAATCTAATTAAGACTCCAGATGAACCCTACATGTTTGCTGTCCAACTTATGCTTCTTCAGTTGAGCACCAGAGGCTCATTTTGCTAAAACACTAGAAGACAAGAGACACTCTTTGTATTATTTTATAAAAATCACGTTTCCAGAGCAGATCACTGAAGAGACGCCATCTGTTTATAGTTTAGAGCCCAGATTTGGAGAAAAACGGGTCGACTTTCAGTAGAAAAACAAACCGAGTTCAGCTTCTTTTATTATAAGGGTTTAAAATGACATCACCGACTATTAGACTGGAGAGAAGACTTACAACCTCATACGACGCCCAGCTTCTGAATGAACCTTATGAAATATGAAAGTTATGAAATATCTGACGAAGTGTGTTTTGGAACCACTGGTGGTCTCAATGAGTAGAAAAGGTTAAATAACTTATAAAACACCCCTTGCACTCAAAAATGTGTCTTTTTAAATGGTTAACTCCTCTTAGAAGGCTTATTGTGGTATATACCTATCATGGTCCAATATACTAATATATGCTAATAAGCCTCACGCCACAAATCTGGCACGTACAGATCAAGAAATAAACTGATTAATGTGAACTGTACCTGTTAAAGTAAATAAAAGCAGCACGAGCCCAACCTACCAATGCCAAACCAGCATCAACTGGCTTTCGTTATGGGCAGCATAAGCACCTGAGCTGAGAGGAGAGAGAGCGAGCTTGTGGCCCATGCTGCCTCGGGGTTGAACTGCATGGTCAGGCAGCTGCACCACTAGATGTTAGACACTAGACATTAGCTTAGAAAGAAGGCCTAAACATTCATTCTGGCCAGAGATGTTATAAAGGAAGAGACCGGTCACTGCTTGGAAAACGAATGAGAAAACTTCTCTTTTGTTGGGAAGGTCCCACCCCTCAGTAAAGAGTCAACTGGATCGCTGGCGAAGCTGCAAGTAGGAAAAGATCCCGTCACTGCGGACATCTCCGAAAGTGCGGAAGCCAGAACAGCAAGAAAAATAAATAAATAAATAAATAACATTTATTAAAATTTTTTCTGTGCTATTTGAGCCGATCACTATTTTAGATTTTAGTGAGATTTACCGGCAATTTCTAATGTTTTTAAAATGGTAATTTGGCCTTCAGATTAGAGCCTGCATCAGCATCAGGGAGCCAATGACCATACTTGTTTAACACTTTGTGACTGGCTGTCTAAATTACATCTTCACCTCAGTCATTTCTGGCTTAAGCCACACCTACATTCACTTTGTATTTTAAAAGACAGACCTGATAAACCAAGACAAAGATTAAACTCATTCAGAAGAGCACAGGTACAGCTTCCATCATCATTTTCGCTTCTGACCACCGCCCAATCCGCTAATAGGACCACAAAGGCATAATCCCAATCAAGTTCCCGTCATTCAGCTTCACATTAAGCAATGCTATTAGAGATTAAACAGTGAAGAGTGACTGAAGAAAGCTCGCAGCTCCAACGTTCGCAGCACCGTTTCAGTTGTTGGGATAAAACAAGATGCCAATAAAGATTAGTGAAGCAAGATTAGCTGTCGCTAATGCTATTGATAGCTCGCATCTACTGTGGCTGCAGAAACTCAGGAAAATTCTTGCAGTCAAGAAACACAACAGGGCCCATATCATACGTTTTTCTTGGATTTTGTCCAATGATCATTTTTCGACTTTTCATTTTCCCTCAGAATTCTACAGCCTGCTGATTTGTTTGTATTTGAGGATCTGATACATTTTACATCTTCTGGTTATTTTAATCATGTGGATTCGGCTTCAGATTCTCCAGCGGGGTCTGTATTACTGTGATGCAGTTCAACAGGGGTGCTCATATCGGCTCCCCCAGCAACATAACTGAAGTTTTCGTCACATTTTTGCAGATACTGATACTGGCTGTAAATATTGGTGTATATTGTTGGTCCTGGCTCTAGTGAAGCTAACAAACCAGGCAATCCAGTAAATCCTATAAATAAAAGAAGAAACTTCTTTCTGAGGTAGAGATCCTCTCAGAGACTTCCACTTCTGCATTAATCCAAGTTTGCGAAACACAAAGTACAGAATATGTTTCAGCTCCATATTGCAGCCAGTTTATTCACAGCCCAACAATTATGAGTAAATTTTTCCAGAAGCAAACAAAATACCTCACAGTGAAGCAGCGCGAGACGCAGGAATCATTTCGTTACAGGTTCTGTTTTCCTGCACTGAATAAAAGATTATAACTTATGGTGCACATTATAGATCACTTCAAGTATCACACGTCTAGTTCATATGGCCTGTTTTCTTTATTCGAGTTGTGTATTTTCATTTCAATGTTTTATCTGTTTATTGAGTCTTCCTCAGTCCAGCACTACGACATCTGCCACACAACACTGTTATCAATTAAAGCTGACTGACAGGCATACGTTGGGCTGCTCGATAATTCAATTTGTTTATTTGTGATATAGATGTGGGCAATATGATATCGCTATTATGACAAACAATATGCTTTTCTGAGCATATTGTGGATATCATACTTAACCAACAGTGACCAACTGCATGTCTCATTACAGAGAGAGAAAGTAATCCTGTTTAACTGGATTGAGTGCAGAGGAGTGTGTGACATGAGGGGAAAAAAAAAAAGCATATTTCTGGCTGTTTTTAAATGCTGTACTACTTGTGCATTGTGTCTGTCTGTCAAAAATAGTGTGATACGCATTACGTTCCGCAATGTCGCAAGATAATATTTTTGCCACATGGGCCAGGACTCATGTCTTATACCGCACCAGACTTCGCAGGAGTTTTTTGGACCACGTCATACATCTTTATGAACTGACATCACATGCACCGTAAAAAAACAAAACAACAACAACAAAAAAAAAAAAAACAGGTTGGGCTCGATGTTTACTACACTGAAGACAAGTCCTTCAGGTCTATGCCAGTTCTCCTTGAGTGCTCTTAACACGTTCTCAATCATCAGACTAATCTTGGGCAAAGGGGCCAAAGCACAAGCCTAGACGCTGCATGCAATTTCACAGTTTCACTAGAGAGGTCTCCAAATCCCCAAAACTTACACAGTGCAGCTTTTCATTTTCTAATTTTATTATTTTTCAAGGAAAATTCAGTACTGCAATTTGGCCTTTATTTTTTCCATGGCTTTCCAGGACCCATACGAACCCTGTGTCAGCACTTGGGTACATAGGGCTGTTGGGAACTGTTTGAAAATCCCTTGTTAAACTGCTAATAGCAACACTACAGAGAATTTCACATGCTTTTCACACATATCTAATGATATATATAATTACACATTTCCAGTTTCAATAGTTTTCAATGTTGAGGCCAAGATTTGATTTATATTTTATGCACTAATAATGCACTCGATTCAGAGCTCTAATTATATACTATAGTACTGCAGATCAGTCTGGCTCAGATAAACACCTGTGCCTCCACCCTTTAACCAAATAATACAAATGGACAAAAAAAAAAAAAAAAAAAAAAGTCACGAGTGAGAGTGTGTGCATAGGATGCATCTAGATGCCTAGTTTTCACCACTGACAGTGCTTTCTGTACAAGTCTGCTAATGGAAGACTCTCGGAAGACAGCGAAGACGTATCGGTGATCTGCATTGAGAACGGTATTGAGCCACATTAAAGCTAAAAAAATTATATAGATCAATCAAGCACTGAGATCAACAGAACATCAGAGATTGTTGATCAATCACCAACTATTTTTATAAGCATTATTTCACACAGATTTAAGTGCAACTTGGCTAATGGAGAATATTGTACCATTACACTATAAAATATCTAATACACGTCAGCAGCTCCACAACACCAAAACCACCAGGTTCTGCCCAAAGAACTGCAGACAGGCATGACAGAGGACCAAAAGTGACTATGAGTAACATTCATGACAAATTCATACGGAACCATCACAGTATATTAAGCTACAATATGGCATTTTATTATTAAAACCATTAATAATAAGCATTATCAATTGGAGTCCTTCCTAATTTAAGCAAACGCATCTCCATCATTCAGTGATGGAAACGTGAGGTCATTCATTGCAGTCTGATGTGTAATGTCCCCGTGTAGAGAAACTTACCCACTCAGATTTCTTCACAGTGGTTATGATAGGAACCAGGGTGCACGTTGTCTACAACACATATAGTTGTTATTTACTAACCAAAACCACCCATGAACCTACACAACTTACACTTGTCTTCTGAATTTTGTATATGTAACGACAATGGTAAAATAGCTGTGAATCTGAAAACATACGATCCAGAAAGTTTTCTTCGGGGACTATTTTACCTTACAGCTCCCTCCGTGCACCTCCACAGCATTAATATGACTGATATATTCATGATATACGTTTCAGGCCAAAACCTTATTTCAAAACTATGACAAAACAAGGTCTCGGACATCAGGCAGCGCATTTACAGCCTGTTTAATGTAATAACTTTCTGTGAAGGAACGTTTAGAGGACACACTTCTTCAGACATCTGGTTCCCATCACCACCGCTGTGAGCAATCCTTGGTAGGTTTCTCCAGACTAAAGCAATTCACATTGATTAACTCTGTACAACTTTGTTTACATCTTAATTGTTTACTTCTGCAGAAATTGTGAAACATTAGAATCACCTTCAATACTGGGATGCAGTGTGGCTATGATCCTTTCTTTGGGATGTACGAGGAGATCCGAAAGACCACTTTTCATTTCTAAAACTCCTATTTATGTCTTAAACATGATGGCATGATATTTACAGATGTTTCACGACTGAATAAAAGAGCGCTGCATTGTGCAAATGTGCATTTTTTTTTTTTGCCCCTTTCTTTTTCTTCCAAGGAGCATCCAAGGCAGCCGGGCGCTCGAACAAAAGCCGAGACTGCTGAATGAACAGGCGGGCAAGTGGCAAGAGGGGAGGCGGGGGGGACCTGCTATTGTCTCACAGTGAACAAAGATGAACATCTAAGTGATTTTAGGCACATAAAACAGTACACGGGCTAAAAGCACAGCATGTTATACTGCTTAAATGAGTGCTGGGTGAATATTTAGCTCACATTTCATGAAGAACGGCATCCAGGGATGTGATGTGTGCCATCCGAGCTCAAAAAACAAAACACCGTCGCACTTCCCCTGCCAGCTGGCACACGTTAGGGTTAGATTAAGCACTTCTACTTAAAGGGGAACTCCATCCATTTTTTTAAAATTCTAAATAATTAAAAGTTTGCAATGTAAACGAAGACATTCAGAGCAGCTTGATGTAAATTGCTCTGTTTTAGAGAAACTTGCCTTCTCAGAATTGTTCACAGTGGTGGTGATAGGAACCAGATGTCAGCCTCTAAAAGCTATTACATGAAATGGTGAGATATATGCTGCCTGATGTTTGAGACACTGTTTTATGATAGTTGTGCGAAGATTTTGGGTTATAATGTATTTTAATCTATTTATTTTAATCCACACAGGGCACTGTTGGGTAAAACAGTCCCCAAAGTAAGCTTATATCCATTTTACCATCTTCAGTATTACACATAAAACTCAGAAAACACCTGTGGGTTTACTGGTGGTTTGGATAGTAAATAAAGGAGCTATATCTGTGATGTACACATTGCGACCCCTGGTTCCTATCACCACCACTGCGAAGAAACCCGAGTCTCTACAAGGACCTATTTCACAGACGAATGACTGTTTACATCTCAAGGACTGGATTATTCAGAAATTTTGAAAAAGTGGTGGAGTTCCCCTTTAAAGCGCCTTAAACACCCAACTCTAAGACATTTTAGAGGGGCAAGTTTCATTTTTTTGGCCCTCTCTGTTTCAAGACGAACTCGGACACTGACTGGAAAGAAAGAGCGAGATGCTAGCTAACTTTATGACTAACGTTAGGCGCGAACCAGCATCAATAATAAGCTATTAGTTAGCCAACATGCTAAGCTAACAGTCCACTCGCTTTGTTGTCCAAGGCGCCGAAGTTGAGCTCAAGTTGTGTTTTTTGGGCGCTGTTGTCCAAAATACGCCGCAGCTAGTTTAATATCTCGACATATGAAACTTCTGACACTTTGCTGGACATGGTAGTGCTGCAGCTAGCTAGCTATAAGACGAAGCTGGAGTCAGCGTCTTGTTCAAATCTTCCCGTTCCACCTTAAGTGGCGCAGCAGTTACATGCTGGCGCCTCATGCGCCACAATATAACTGCTTCCTCGTTTAAGGTGGACCGGAATAATTCGAACAAGAAGCTGGCGAACAAGCTGCCACACTTCCAACGTGGTGAAGTAAACAGCGCCTTGTCTGGTACGTCTGAAGTAGCACTCACAGCCGTGATAAATGCCACAGATTTCTACAACTACATCTCTGTTAAAAAACACAAACTCGAGTTTTTAACTGCAACAACCGCGAACATGTAAACCCAACTATTAAACGCTGCATTCGCTCTAGCCTGGTTAGCATGAGCGTTAGCGTTAGCCGGCGGCTAAGGCTAAGCGTGCCGGACACAAAGGCTGGAAAAATAAACCACCGAACGCGCTCACTCACTGTTGGAGAGGTTTAAGAGGGCCGCGTCCTGTGTGGTTTTCACCTCCAGCCGCAGAGGCTGCTGCTCGGAGTGCCGCTGGATGTCTCCTTTCGCATCCCCAATGGAGAGGAGCCGCACGCCGGGGAACACGGACACCGCCATCTTCAAGCTCGGGGGGGAAGAGAGCAGCAGCAGCAGCAGCAGCAGCAGCGAACACGCAACCGCTCCGATACGATCCGATCCGATCTCCCGCGGACTCGGCGGCGAAAGCAGGCCGGGCTCATTAGCGCCTCCGTTCGGGCAACGCGTGTATCTCACACTCTAAAAAAAAAGGCTGTTAAAGTAAAGACAATGATTCTATCTAGAACCATATGTTCTATATAGAGCCATTTCAAGCTTAAATGGTTCGCTGCACGGTGAAATGATTTTTCAGATTTACATATACAACGTCTATATAATTCTATATAATGGTACATAATATAATTCTATATAATGTACTATCTATATAATTCTATACAATGCTAGAACATGAACCATTGACATTACTAAGGAACCCTTGAAGAACCATCTTTTTAAGTGTTTATAGTTCCAAGTTTGATATTGTAACAACAGCAGAACCCTTTTTGGTGCTATATGGAACAATTTTCAAGCAGGTTCTATATAGATCCATACATATATGGTTCTATATAGAACCCACTTTGGTGCTATATGGAACAATTTTCCATATAAATTTGGCCACGCACGAGACGAGATGATTAAGTCATGGCCACGACTTAGGGAATGAGATCAAGGCTTACTAAGTCATGGTCATGCATTAGGATCTCCTTCCCACGCTTTACGAAGTCGTGGCCACGACTTAATCATCTCATTCCCATGCCTTACTCGCTTTACTAAGTCATGCTTTACTAAGCATGATCTGTATTTATACAGGATGTCACCAGCGGGGCTCCGTACAATCCCATCAGTCTGAAGACACATTTCCCCACGCAGTTAAGCGTGGAAATGGTTCTATATAGATCCACTGTCTTTACTAAGGAACCACTGAGGAGAAGCCCTTTTTAAGAGCGTATGAAATTCTTGTCAGAGGTTGATTTAGAAAAACTGAAACAAAAGAATAAAACACAAAGTAGAAAAATAAAAATAAATAAATAACAATATACAACAGTTAGTTCCGGCCACTTAAGTTACTTCGCCGTAACATCACACCGTATCACTCCGCTGAGACGCCGTTGCTAAGCAACGAGTTTGTACCTATTACTTTGGGCATAAACAGAAAATAGACTCTTTTAAGATCACTTTTGAGCGACTATGAAGATAAGACGACACTAAATTCCCAAACTGTCGTCACCGCTGAGCAGCTTTTCAGTCGGCAGCTGTGACAGATGAACAGCTGAACAGAAATGAGCCCAGTACCATTTGCCAAACGTGTCTGATCTTCAGAGTCGGACCAAATCAGACTGAGCCATGAAACTGACCCAATAAAAAACAGTAAAGCTGCTCAGTGGTGACGACAGTTTGGGAATTTGGTGTAAGGAGCTGGAGAACGAACTGCCGGCTGAGCAGCGAGTGGGCGGAGCTCGTTACTCTGACGTAGCAGCAAGCTGCTCGTTAAGGAGCTATAATTAGGAGGAAGGAACTGAACATTAAAACATATTAAACGCCAGTTTATTCATTTCTTACTGTATTTATTTAACTGCTGTATTAAAGCAACAGAACACTCGAGGTCGTGTGTCATCGCGAATAACATCACGGCTGTGAGGATCTATGGCGACCAAATCACAGCCGTGATGTTACTCCGCGATAACGCACGACCTCGAGTGTTCTGCTTTAATACAGCAGTTAAATAAATAGTTCTATTGCTCGAATAAGCCGCTTGCACAAGAAAGGAAGAAAAAAATAATAATAATTGAAAGATGCAGATGAAACTGAACTAACAACCGCGCACCCGAGGAGAAAATCAAGCTCCACTTTTGCTTCAGATCCGAAAAAACAACAACACAGTCATCTTTCAACTGTGAGAAGATAATTCAGCACCATGGGTCTGAAAGGATGTGTAGCTGCTAAGAAGCCTCACTGAGAAAAGGAGACGGGCACGTCAAACAAAGAAGCTGCTGGTGTTCTCAGAACAGTGGACTGACCAATGCAAATAATGTCGCATAAAAGTCCATAAAAACTTCACATTACTACAAAAGCATTTATATACTGTTGTATGCACAGGTTTTGGTGCCCCTGGTCAAATTATGCTTAGTTGATTAACACATCCTACAGAGAAACACACTTCAGCACATTTTAATGCACAATTACTGCTTATTTTCTGAATTCAACATATCGCCGTTGACCTCGTATCTCCAAAAGGGCAACTTTACAGGAGAAGGAAAAAAACTACTTGATCTTTAATGCAAGTCAATGGAACCAGACGTCTTTCCAAGTCATTTTAGGCCATTTCCTTTGGTCCATTCATCATGAAATTTACAAACGGTGTAAAGCACAACAGGCATTTTCAAAATATGTCAAAAACTGGAAAATGATAAAAATTGGAGATACAAGGTTTTATTCCGACAGCAACAATATTATAAAATATGACATATTTAAAATTTTATGCTTTATTTTTTTCCAGTATGTTAAACTTGGCGATAGCTTTATTGTTCAGGATACATTTTAAAGCCCCGCCTCTAGTTTTTAAGGCTCTAAATGACTTTAAAGCACTGCGTACACCAGAGTGTCTATGTTCCAGCACGTGACCTTAGATCTGCAGACACTGACCTTCTTTAAAATATAGAAAACAGACACGTTCAGTTACTCTGCTTCTAAACTGTGGAACTCAATTCCACCTTTAATTAGACGGTCAAGCCCAGTGCTCACTTTTAAGAAGCATCTAAAAACGCTCTTAATTTAGTGTTTAATTAAAACTCTACGCCTCATGGCGTTTACCTTTTAATGTGGTCCGTATCATTTTCTTATGACTAAATGAGCACGCATCATTTCTAGTATTACTGTTACGCTTTGTCACCTGTCTGTAAAGAACTTCAAACTGCCACCAGCATAAAAAGTGCTATATAAATAAAAGAATGATAAAACAGTAAGTGTGCACTAAAATTTGCATAAAAATAGATCTCTGTAGAGGATGTGTTTACCTAATTTTACTTAAAAAGTCAACAAAACATGTCATTTGACTAGAGGTGTTCACACTTTTGGCTACACCTACACCAGCCCTGCGGATCTGAGCATTGAGTCATCTGCCGTCACTCGTTATACTAAAAAATACTTAATGCACGAAAACGTCATTGTGAAATAACTTTATTGGAAATGTGCATCCACAACATATATCATAGGTGCGTGTGTATTTTAAGGCACTGAGCAGCTGATGGTTTACAGTGTATTTAAAGAAGATGGAAACTACATAAAACCTGTTCAGTAAACACATTACAGGATAATACAATAATAATCATTTTCTGTCCTTCCAGTAACGTCTTTATATAAACCCAATTATGTATTTCATGTAGGCTTGCATAACACAGACAAACACATGTGGTCATGATATGAGTGGGTGTGGGTCTGTGGAAAGTTTATTCGGTGTTAAGCAGGGATTTCTGTGGTTTTCCGAGTGCATATTTGCCGTTATAGGTAGGAACGCTTAGCTTTAATGCTGTAGGCGTCCTACTAAACGAAATACATTGTAGTGCTGCCACGCTTGGTTGTGATATATGACAGGTGTCAGAATGGCATATATTATACATTTTAACTCAGTGGAAAAGGCTTTTAAATGTCTTTCTTCATTTTTCGTCTTCATTTTCTTGGCACTATATGTAGAATTTCTGCAAACTCTAAAACAATACAAAATGAACCGACATCTTCGCTGTGGAGGAGAAAAAAAAACAAAGAAAAAAGTACCTCATTTAGTATTCAGAGTGCTGAAATACACAAAAACATAGATTTTACTTGGATTTAACTCAAATGTGTACATCATTTCCACAGAAGTAAAACATATAATATCAGTACTGTGCAAAAAGTCAGACGCCACCCTTCCAGTCAAAATGGCTATTGAATTAAAAAAAAAAAAAATGTAGAGATCGAGAAAATGGGTCTCCTAACAACCGTGCAAGACCTGACAGACCACCAGAGCTGTCCCCCTCAGACAAACACAGCTTCGAGAGAAAGTGCAGGCAACGTCTAAGACTGAATTTTGAAGGTGTGGAAAAATATCCCTGCTGATTTCTTTGGAAAACTGAAAGCGAGAGTTCCAAAACGCACTTCGTCATGTTCTTCATAACGTTCATATTTCATAAGCTCTATTCAGAAGCTGGGCGTCGTGTGAGGCTGTAGCTCTTCTCTCCAATCTAATAGACGATGATGTCATTTTAAACCCTTATAATAAAAGAACCTGAACTTTGTTTTTCTACTGAAGTGAGGGCAAGCACCCTACACTATACCAATAAGAGTCCTTGGGCAAGACTCCTAACGCCACCTTGGCCTGCCTGTGTAAAACTTACAAATTGTAAGTCGCTCTGGATAAGAGCGTCAGCCAAATGACATAAATGTAAAATGTGATGTGTAGATCATAAAACATGTTGTTAATTTGAGGGGAGCTTTTACAAAAATAAAAATTGACATTTATTTCATGCAGTTACTGAATAATTTGCTTCCGATTTGGTCACAGAAATTCAGACGGACAAACCAAAACATACCCTGAAGAATAAGAGGTATATGTTTCCTGCTTTTGTGCTCATGCTGAAAAATCAATCACTTGTACTTAATGGCCATTTTGACTGGAAATTAAATAAATGAAGGGGTCACCGACTTAACAGTACTGTATATCTAATATTTAATCCCATGGGAATAATGTATACAACTGACGTATATTCAAAGCATAAGTTCTTTTCAGTGTTTAAACCTTAGCAATAAAATCCCTGTTTCACTGTCAGTCAACAAAGGATCTACAAGCAGGACTAAATAACAGGGTTTTCTATTGGGCATCTGCTGTTGTTGCTGATAACTGGCTCTTCCAATTGGCTTGACTGCATTCTTGGCAAAATACAGAATAGCACTGGCTGATCAACATCAGTTTAGCCAACTTCAGTTAGATAAACTGGCTAATTTTGGCACTTTTTAAACTGACCTAAAAGTCAAAATATTACACATATCTCCTTTAAATGGACTGTAAAGGGTTAGAGTTTCATTACATGTATGACATTAATATTTTAAGTAGATCTGACTCCCCCCCCCCAAATTGAATGTGTGACAAAGCCGTCATCTGTCCAATGAATTTGATTGACATTTGAAAAATAAAAAGACAAGAGAATGCAAATTTGTTGAAAGAAAGTACGGATATTCAGTGTTTGGAATAAAAGGCCTGAGAATTGTGTGTTTCATCTGTCTTCCTGTCACGCTAGAGCTTTTAGGACTCAAACTGCCCTCTTTTTACAGTAAATGATACGATACTTAAAACTGAATCATTTAAAAGGGCCCATCTAAAGTCTTGATATACGATGTAAAAGTTTCAAAACATATGGAAATTAACCAGCAAAAACAGCCTGATTTGAATCCATTGTTTGTGATGTCATAACCCAGCTCATTTGCATACATCTGCCTATTCAGTTTACAGGTTAGCCATGCCCATTCAAGCCAAAGTTATAAGGAGCGTTTTGGTGCGATTTTTAAACAAGGCACAAAATATGTCAGCCAATCAGAACGTAGCTCGTTTACATATCGCTACTATCGGAACAAAACCTTGTATCTCTGTTTTTACCATTTTTGATTTTTTGACATTCTTAAAAGGCGAGTTGCCCTTTATATTGTGTGTAAACTTCATCATGAATGGACAAAAGAAACGACCCAAAATGACTTGGAGAAACGTCTGGTTCCATTGACTTACATTAAAAGTAAAGTAGGTTTTTTCCTTCTCCTGTAAAGTTACAATTTAAGAGTTACAATGTTTTCTTCCGACAACAAAGATATATCAGTTTTAAAGGCACAGTAATAGAACAGGCTGTTTAATTCTAAAAGAGGCTGGGGAAAATGTCATGTAAAAATGAAAATGACATAAAAAAAAAAAAACAACAACTGTCATAAGTGGATCCCAGTATGGAAAAATAAATTACAAGAAAAATGATGTATATGAGCCCTTTAAAGTGAAATTATAATACATAGAATTTTAACTGCAAAGCTTCAGTAGCGTCTCCCACAAAAAAGAAAAAAGGTCAGTGTAAATGTGCAGGTAGTGTCTATCCAGCGATGAGTGTCACTCCTGAAGTGAAGGAAGAACGGGAACGAGCTTTTAAAGCCTTCTTCATCTTTATACATTCAGAGAGGGAAAAGAAGAAAAAGAGAGGGGTTTTTTTACAGTTACAGTCCAATAACAGATGTAATATAGAGAAGTAGCAGAATTAAAAACATGATGATCATCATCATCATCATGCACACTGAATCACTGCTGATTCATCAATAAGGTGTGTTTTAATTGATTTTTGTAATCTAATAATAGTGACCACTCTAGATAGACAGTCAAGCAGACAGACAATCGCTAAGAAAAGCTGGGTGCAGTGGCAAAATCACTGGACATGCAATACTGTGCAAAAGTCAGAGACCACTCTTCACCTCATTTCCAGTAAAAACAGCCATTAAGTACAAGTTAAAACATTTCAGCATGGGGAAAATAGCAGAAAACACATTTAATAGAAAAATACTCAAAACCCTCCATAAAACAAAACTGTTTTTTTAATCTAGCTTCCCCTCCATTCAGGAGACTTGCGTTCATCTACTTTTCCACACTTCTAAAGTTCAGTCTTAGAAGTTGGTTAAATTTTCCGCTTCTCACAATCCGAGTAATCTCAAACACATTTAGAGATGATGAGGTCTGGACTCCGGGGTGGTCAGTCACCAGAAAACGTTTTTTTTTTGGTCCATTTCCTTTTCTCAATGAGGCTTCTTCACAGCTACACGTCCTTTCAGACCCATAGCACGGAGTCGTCTTCTCACAGTGGAAGGATGGACAGAAACACCTGAGGAGGTTTTCACGTCTGAAGCTTGATTTTCTGCTCTCCCTCAAAGATGAAAGCTTTAAATGCTGTTTATCTGATGGGGACAGTTTTGATGGTCTCCCATCTTCTGTGTCTCTTTTGATCACTTTTTAAATCTTTTTTTAATTTTTAATTGTAATCTTGCATCTAATCTCCTTGAAAATATGAAACGAATTCATGAAAAATGTGCACGTGATGGCTGTTGTGACTGAGAATAAATGAGATGAAGGGTGGTGTCTGATGTGCACAGGACATGTACACATAAAAAAACGATGTAAAATGCAAAGACAACATTAAATCAAAGCATTCACCTTTTATGGTGGGATGTAAACAACTAGGGCATCCTCAGGCATCCTCAAGTTAAATGAAATACTTTTAAAGACTATTTTAATGCCGCATCAGGTGTAACTTAGGCCCAATCCCATTTCACCCCTTGGCCCTAAGACTTAGCCCTATCCCTCCGTTTTGCACGTTCATGGAGGGGTAGGATGAAGTGTTGGGGCTATTTGGCCCTTCAAATGGAGATTTATCAGAGGTGCACTACAAACGGAGGGTTATGAGAAAATTCCCAGAATGCTATGTGAATCATCGGCAAGATGGTTGTACAAGCGACCGAAGACACATAAATGTAAATATTTTTCTGTTTAAACGCCGCTGTACTGTAAGAACCATTATAATAGGGTTTTATGGTAATTCCCTTCATAACACACATAAAAATCACCAGTAATGCTCTGATGTCTTGGTCGTAAAGATATACCAAAGATAAAAATTGGATTAAAAACTAAAATAAAATGCAAGCTCAACAGCAAGTAACATCAACAACCCCCTATTCAATGTCTGCCAGATTAGAAATATTTAATATAAAGTGAATAAATATCGGTCTTTGTCTTAAAATCTATCACCAAATAAATTTCAATGTAAAACAACACTTTAATTCTATTATTTTTTTTTTAATTTGTAAAACATAAATGTAAAGTCCCACAGAAAAAAAAAAAAAAGTGATGTGCCTATGATGATAATTTGATTATGAACTATGAGTTGTGAGTCCAAATGCAAATTCTGCCCTATTACTCATAAGAGATCAGGTGTGTGGATTCATGTGCTGTGCTGTCTGTAAATAACTTTCTACTTTCCTATAAGAACGAACACCGGGGGGGGGGGTAAACTGGGACTTGTCCAGATGATAATACATAACTACAAAATGACAACATAACCTCAGACAGTACTGGATGGTATGGCCAGGAATTAGAATTTCTGATGGTTTTGTCATCTGTGTGTCCAAACGAAACCGTTTTAGATGCTTAAGTTAACCTATTTGTGTAGGTTAACAGTGGTTTATGATTCTGGGATGTCCCATCGACATTTACTATGAACCACTTACCAACCAAAGTAACTTACAAAACCACAGCTCAATGTTTATTGTCTGAATTTCTACAAGGCTTCTTATTCATTCAATTCCGTTCAATTTCAATTTTCCATTCCACCTTAAATGGAGCAGCAGTTATACCCTGGCGCTTGTAGAGATGCCTAAATGTAACTACGCCAGCATTTAAGGTGCAACAAGAAATTCAAATCAGAAGCCAACTTTAGCTCCGTTAAATTCTCATATTACTTGTCTCGTGCGTTCCATACGTCCTGTTTACCCCACACATCAACATGCGTTCTTGGCGATCGGGTCTTATTCAAATTTCACGTAACAGCCAGATGTAAACACTCCGATGACCCATGGCGAGCGGATTAAGATTCGGAACTGGTCAGAGATGAACTTCGACAAAATTTAATGTGTGCTCGCTGTCTGTCTATAATTACGTAAGTGGAGATGTGTCGGCTCAGCGCTGACTAGCAGGAGGACAGAATAAATGTGTGTGTTTATATGCACTTAATAATCTGTTCACAATATTATTTCTGCAGGTATCTGATTATTCAAGTGGTCATGTAAACAGCACAGTCCAATTTCTTAGACTGGAGTAAGGAAGCACTAAAAATGCGATTAAGGAAACTGATAAAGAGGCTGGATTTTAGCTCGGTAGTCAGATTTCTCAGTGCATGTGAACTCTTACTCTGATTTCTTTCAGATTTCTCAGTCTGCACATGTGCGAAAACAGATGGTGGTAGCAGAAATAAGTGAGCAGCGTTGTCGTGAGATGCCAGCTTTTGGTGCAACACTGAAACCAAATACATGCTTGACAAAACGAAGGATTTAAATCTTCTGGGTGATTCATGTTCATATTTTCAGGTAAAGTGGTTTTTAAAAAATTGGGTTTTTAACATCACGTCTTCTTCTATGAGTTTAATGGCTGGCTGCAAAACAGAAAACCAATTACTGCCTGACTTATGTAGACCTGGAATTTCCCCACTGTCTGATTACTCAAGTGCATGTGAATCTGCTTTTCTGCAGTTCTCGCATTATTAAGTGCATGACAATGAACTCATAGAAATGAAGGAGGGAGGATATGCAGGCACATGAATCTGCAGGTATTTGAGGGACTTTTCAGTGATGCTAACTTGTGCTACTAACGACAGGCTTGTTGTCTGCTGGACAGTGTTGACAAGCGCACCATCACACCATGCACAAGGCATTGAATATGGTTGAGATGTATTTGTTATCACCCTAAAAAGTCTAAAAGGTTCATCTCATCTGGTCAAAATGGGGACGCATTTTAGTGAAAAGTGTAAATGGAATCCGCACTTCGGACGTCTGGTTCCCATCACCACCACAGCAATTCTGACGCAGCTTTTCTAGAGCGGTGCATTTCACATCCAACCACTCTGAATGACTTTGCTTATATCTTAATGGTTTAGTTATGCAGAAATGAAAAAGGTGGGATTCCCCTGTAACTGTTATGTGATTACAGTATTTAACCTGTAATGCATTTCATTGCCTTGTTACAGGAAAAAGTGATTACACGTTTTGTAACACGTTACCTCTAGCACTGGTCATTACCTCAGAAGAGTTCACAGGATTTTGGGGGCCGGAATGGATTGTCACTGGACGGGACCCCCATAAGCAGCGGGTCTTTATGGGCATTTTGCAAGCAAAAAGTCTTCAGGTCAGCTGCCGCCTGGGAAACCTAACAACATTAAGGAACAAAAACAAAGACAAATACAATAACTTTCAAAAGTTTGGAACCATGAGGCACATTAATAATAAATTATTTTATTCAGTGATCACTTATACAGTGACAGAAATACTGTAAGCTACACCAGCAGGAATTTTAAGATGTTTTATTGAAGATTTAAAGTGCTTTAGGAACAGGTCATTTATCATAATTCATTTAAAAGCACTGTGTTGAAATCTGATCACCACGAGAAAACTCTTTTGTTTAGAATGTAATTATCGATATAATTCATATGAAAATGTCTACAGCTCAGTCCACCGTTCTGGGCACAACAAAACACAGTAACATCACAACAGAATTGTTTTATATGTGTATTTTCAACGTAAATTAGCTACATATTATGGAGACCTCATAGCCCTTCAATAGTAATCTCCATTTTTGTCAATTTCTGTTTTTTTCCATAATTTATTACGCTGACTTCCATTACAAGAACACAAGGTTTTGCCTCAGCAGCATTTCTATGTATTTTATTTATTTATATACTGGGCAAAGATCAGCGTCATTTATTCAATTTCCTGACAAAATGACCATTAAGTTCAAAAACCAAGTAACCATTTGTTACATTATGTGTATGTATATGTGTGTGTGTGTGTGTGTATATATATATATATATATATATATATATGAGAATGAGAGCTGTTGTCAGAACATATAAAATGTGTGTATATATATATATATATATTTCATATATACTTACACATATTGAAATATATTTTAATACATATATTGTGTGTGCAATATATATATATATATATATATATATATATATATATATATATATATATATATATATATATATATACACACACACACACACAGTAAATATATATATATATATATATATATATATATATATATATATATATATATATATATATATATATACACACACACACACACACACACACACACACACACACAGTATATATATATATATATCGCGCTGTCAGAACAAAACCTTGTATCTCCATTCTGCCAATTGTATTTTCTATTGTTATAGGTATTTTATTTATTTCCAATTTGTATTTGTACTTAAGTTTATCATCACTTTTTAATTATACTGCTTTGTGTGGAGTAGAGAGAAAAGGACGGGTCTTTAGGGAAAAGGGTGTAGGAAACCAAACAAGGAGTTGTGTTTAATTCATTTATACTACACAGTGTTGTCCTTGTTGAACATTGCAAAAATAATAACGCGAATGTTCAAAAACCAAGTAATCCACTCAATCTAACAGAAATATGCTTGTCTCTACATTTACTGTGTGCAGTCTTTGCCTTATCCCAACCTCATTCAGTGATATTGAGGTCTGGACTCTGGGGTGGTCAGTCTATTCTCACAGCTTTTACTGTTTATCTGTTCATTTAATTAAACTGTATTGGAAACTCTTGTTTTACCACTCAATAAAAAGTCGTCCTGTAATTAATGACTGTTTTGTCTGGATATTAAAAGAACGACGCGGGTCTCTGACTTCTGTACGGTGCTGTATGCGTCATCATTTTGATTAAAACAGGAAAAAGGAGGAACTGGTTTTGGAGCTTCCTTAATGTTACACTTTTAGCCGTCTCTTCCCGCAGGGAAAAGCATGTGTCCACATGGTCTCTAATTAGGATTTGGCCTTTAGCAGCCAACAATCCTCGCACTGTCACACGGTTTACAATCAACAAAGAGCTTCTCTGTTCGGGGCACAAGCTCACACTCACTCTCACCACAGCTCACTAACATCACCATGTAAAGCTCAGAGCGAGAGTGACTAGAGCAGCCTGGACTAAAACCACACCGTATGAACTAAAACCTTATCTTTCTCACTTATTCTCACCTGAAGTTTTTTTTTCTCTTTAATTCAATAAGATGAAGCAGCCTAAAACGGGAACTCTTGAATTTTGGTGTCACATAATACAGATTCGTTTAGCTCACAAGAAAACACTAATAAACAATATTCTGTCTGATTTATACTCACTATGGAGTTGTATTACTTTACATACTAAGCACAGAACTTTTTCCTCTTGGTTATTTCCATATCTTGTGGGGTTGCATTTGCATATTACATTCATTTCCAAGCAAAAGAAAACTTAAATGATAAAAATATATATATTTTTTTTTAAGTTTTAGCTTGTATTGGAGGTTTATACACCACCAATTAGCACGGTGCTGCACTACGCTGTAAAAAATTATGTGTTAAATAACAACACATTAACTTTCGTGTTATAAAAGCAACCCAGACTGTGTTACCCATAACTGGGTACAGACATATTTCAATACACTGCATTAAAATGAACACAAAATGAGTAACTGCATGTCTGACCCATTACAATCTAATCTTAATCTCAAAAATGACACACCGTCGCCTAGAAACATGGACAATAGATATCATTTTAGGATTAAAACACAACTCAGCACGATGGAGTGATGACTTAAGGATGCTGTTTGTACCTCCTGGGGTGGAATTAGGTTAGTGATTCTGGGGTTTTAGGCAAGGGGCAGGAATAAGACCCTCTAAAGGCACATATTTAATGTAGTAAACGAGGGGCATGACTCTAGACTTAAGCATTAAGCATATATATCTAATATTTCTCATTCTGAGACGGTTGTAAAAATATTGTTACTTAACTAGCTTATTTAATCAAGTGATACCATCACTACATGGGCAGATAATTTGGTTGTTTGAAGAACATTATCTGCCAATATTGAGGAATAGGTTGGGGCAGAGTAACACAGAAGGAATTAGTAACTTAAATTTATGACTTATGTTTATAGAACAACATGGGATAGTCCATTAGAAATATGGCCGGGGGTGACGCTGCTTTAAAACGACTGAAAATATTTGACACAGCCGCAAATAAAAGCTCTTTTAAAAACGTATACATGGATATAAGAATGTGGTATTTAACATAAACTTGCAGTATATCTATTTGTATTTTCCTGGAGCCCTGGGCTCACGGGGGCCCAAGGTGGCTCCCTACCTTGGTCCAGTGCAAAGACCGCCACCGATGCTAACTGGTGTCGATAAGCTTCCATTACTTGTTAGCCACATTAGCCTCAATTTAACACCAACGAGGCAACTTCAAACACCAAACGTGTCCTGACTGACCGACTAAATTTGACATAGGGGGTAAAACTGAAACCATGTGATTTTTCGAAGAAATACTCCTTTAAAAGTTTGTCTGATAACGTTGAGGCGAATGTACAGGCGCTAACGTTAGGTTCGCAGTTTCGAGGGGCTAACAGTTAGCGAGCTAACACTCCTAATTAACATTATCCGTCTAATTTGAACTAAAATAAAAGAATATCCTGGTAAATAAAAAGGCATTTCTGCAGAAACCGACACTGTGGTGCCTTAAAAAGCTTCAGCTTCTGGTTTGACCACTGTACAACAAGTTAGTCCAGTCACGCCCTCGAGGACAAGGCTGAAGTTAACGTCTTATTCTCCAGCTTCTTTATTTCCCCATTCCACCTTAAACTGTGCCTGGGGGCAGAATGTAACTGCTGTAGTTAGCATTTAATGAAGAATGGGAAAATTTAAATAAGAATGACTTCAGCTTCGTGCCTCGAAGTCGGTCAGGCAATAGTTTCCCCTCTCTCTCTCTCTCTCTTCTGAAGCTTCGTTTGTTTTCTCTCCCTACCTTTATCCGGCGGACGCTGGCCTCCAGCCGCAGTTGTTTTACGGCTTTTTGGGCGATAACCAAACTGCTTGCGCTGTTGTTTGACATCTCTGGCTGACAGGGAATGCTCCGAGCTAAACAGTGATTAAAATAAAAAAGGGACGAAAGAAAAGGCTCATCTCCGCCCCCTCTTCAGACTAACTTTTCCTTCTGCAAGTACGGGCGCGTCTCAAATCGAGCCCTAGTGCCCTACGTAGTGAATCTCTAGTCATGAAGGGAAAGTGAGGGGGCACAAAATGAATAGGTTAATATGGCGAATTTGAGTAAAATCATAGTTTGTAAATGCATAATCATTTTTATACAGAGGAGTCTGTACTGAACACAGAACAGAATAGTTTCACACCGCTGTTATGTTTTTGAGCAATTTCACACAATTATAGGACTTAAGGTGCCTCATGACCTTTATTCAGCCAGTGCAACGAATCACCGCACAGTAGCAGTAATGCCAACCAATCAGCACTCAGTAGCAGTAATGCTAGCCAATCAGCACTCAGTAGCAGTAATGCTAGCCAATCAGCACTCAGTAGCAGCAACACTAACCAATCAGCACTCAATAGCAGTAATGTCAACCAATCAGCACTCAGTAGCAGTAATGCCAACCAATCAGCAGTTAGTAGTAGTAACACTAACCAATCAGCACTCAATAGCTGTAATGTCAACCAATCAGCACTCAATAGCAGTAATGTCAACCAATCAGCACTCAGTAGCAGCAATGCCAACCAATCAGTACTCAGTAGCAGTAATGCCAACCAATCAGTACTGAGTAGCAGTAATGCCAACCAATCAGCACTCAGTAGTAGTAATGTCAACCAATCAGCACTCAGTAGCAGTAATGCCAACCAATCAGCACTCAGTAGCAGTAACACTAACCAATCAGCACTCAGTAGCAGTAACGCCAACCAATCAGCACTCAGTAGCAGTAACGCTAGCGTTCTACTACCTAAAACTTTTTTTTTTTTTTTTTTTTTAAATGGATATTTTATTTGCTTTTTGTGAACTCCATTCTTCTAGTTTCTAAAATAAAAGTCTTGAACAAATGGCCAGAAACAATTTTAACTTTTATTTTTTTACATTTAGCCGTTTAGCCGTTTATCGCCACTGACCCCCATTAATTTAGGCCTCGCTCGCGGGCGCCTTATGGCGTTTACCGGTCATCTTTTATTATATGGAAATAGAACGTGGCCAGGCTCCCCTGTAACCGGCACTGGATTGAGACACAGCCCAAGTCAGGATCCGCTTACTCCCACTAGGGGCCGCAACGAGCCTCGCGCTGTTCAGTTGGCCACACGAGGTCGAAAAGAAGAAGACTCCAGGCTGAGTAGACTGCACTTTATAAACAAGAAAATAAGATGTTATTACGAGTAAGTAAAGCTCTTTTAGCAAAGACAGTTGCCTCTCGAGCTTCGGGTGGGATGAAATCCACAGTCTAAACACTTATTTAAGTCAGGATAGTTCTGCTTAAGCGTACTGGGCAGTAGCAGCGATGCTAGGCTAACACTAGTTCTGTCGTTGGTTACGGACGATCAGAGCAGTTCGGGGGAGATTAGAGTCGATTAAAGAGCTCGGAGTGACAGGCTAAGAGCTGTTATACATGCTTTTTCGTGTCTGTATGTCTTGAACCACTTCCACTTGTCCTTAATGCGCTGTGTTTTTTAATCCAGAGGGTCTTACAGTGTGGAAAGTCTGCACTGAAGGGCAGCCGGTCAGTCCACCAGAGCTCTCCATGGAGGAACCCTCTGATCCCTATAGTGGTCGAGCAGACGGTAAGAGGGGCTTTTTACAGTGAGAATGGCTCTGAGTGGGGGTCATTAGGGTTCAAGCACGTAGTGCAGGAACCCTATTGTTTTTGCTCGGATTTTTCTTCTTCTTCTTATTGTTATTATTGTTGTTGTTGTTATTATTATTGTTATTATTATTATTATTCTTTTTCTCCTACAAAAATGGTTGTGGAGTAGAGACTGTAAGTGGTAGAGACACCAAACTTGGTGGGTAGGTGTAGTTTGTGTGCATCTCGCAAGGGGTCAAAAAATGACCCCGACTGGCCAAAGGCGCTATAGAGCAGCAAAACACGTTTTGCTTCGTAACTCCTACACCATGAAGTCTAGAGTGAAAATTCTTGTTTTGTCTGATTCTTTGCATCAAGACAAACAACTTTGCCATTTGGACCATTTAGCTCCGCCCACTTAGATTTTTTGCTAATTTGCATAATATACAAAACCTACCTTTGCAAACTAGTTCAAGGGTTTTCAAGCAATACTCATGTGTCTGATATCAAAACGTTCAGAAGAGTCTGCTCATCAATAGTTATTAACAATATGTTGACTTCAATGAACAAGATGGCTGCCATATGCTAATTAACACTTCTGACATAGATCATAATTAATTTAAAACTCTATATGTGGAGAATGCTTCTGCCTTTTACATTGAAACTTGACATGCACATTTGGGACCAGATTCTGTGGTTGCTTATCAATTTTGGTGTGCCAATCAGGATTCAGAAGGCTTTTGACAGACTTAACAATGACCAATCATCATGAAACTTGAATGCTGGCTCTAGGTTGCCACTTCATAACAACCAGTCAAGTTTCAACGGATTTGGCCACTGGGGGGCGCTATTCACAAAATGATCATGTTATTACATGTTATTACAATACTATTACAATTTTCACCTAGTGTTGAATGTACTGCATCATGACAAATTATTTTGCCAATATATGTTTGTTAAAAAAGTGCATAGTTTTTATGCAGTCGATAACTGTTTGAAAACCCTCCTTTTCAAACCAGTCTCTGGATTTTAATCCAAACCTTTCCAATTTGGTCTAGAATGATTCTAGGGCCTCTCTAGGTAAATAATTATTGAAAACATTTTGACTGTTCTACTCTGGGTCATGTGGATCAGTCAACAGATTACTGGGGTCATGGTATTTGTAGCTCGATTTGCTATAACTCAGCAGTCATTGGCCAGGTCATCTGAAAATGTGAAACATGTTAACATACTGAGAGTCTTAGGGTGTGTGCTACGTTTGGTCCAGATTGGCCTTTAGATGTCACTTCAGCACTCAAAAACACTTAATAACCAACTAAATTGTTATTACAATGTTATTACAAGGTTGATCAATACACACTTGGTGCCACATGACTCAGTTTACTCACCTGAACAACTTTCTGATTGCATGTCATGTCAAAAATTGTACGGCTTGTCTGGTATTCTGTCTTATTTGTTCAAAGATTTCACTAGACAAAGGCCTATTATACAAAGGTCAAAAGGTCATTCTGACCAAAACCTGGTGAACGTCTATGGTTTTAGTCTGTGATCAATGCTGATATCATATTGAGGCCTTTTGACTGATTCTGACCCAGTTTCACTGAGCTGCTCTACACCTAAAGGGCCCATTATGACTGCATTAGGCCTCACTATGGCCTACATCAAGTCACTGGGTTAAATACTGAACCAGTCCACTGTGCAAGTGGTACTATGTGAGAAATGCTGCCAATGGTCATGTAGTTCTGACATCTATGTTCTATCAAACTCAGTATGAATGGAAACTTATAATGTGGGTAAAGACGTCTGCTTGCTGTTTATGGCAAATGAAGGCCTTTTCATGATCTGAGCTCCCTTCAGTTCCATTCACTCTGCCTGCGAACAAACAGCTTGAGGCCTTTTTAGGCCTGTTGGGCTAAACCTGCAGAAGGGCTGGTACTGCTTGTGTGTGCTTGAACCCGCTCATCGCCGCTTGCGGCTATATTTCTGTTTATTGTCAGTAATAAACCATAAATGCTCCTTCTGTCTCTTTACAGAGGATGTTTAAAGGGGAAACCGACTTTTCTGCATAATTAAATGGATGAGATGTAGAATTGAGAACCATTGGTCACTGTGGAATTAGACCTCTGCATTTAACCCATCTGTGCAGTGAAACACCCACATACATGCATACTAGTGACCACACACACTAGGGGGCAGTGAGCACATTTGCCTGGAGCGGTGGGCAGCCCTATCCACAGCGCCCGGGGAGCAGGTGCCTTGCTCAAGTGCACTTCAGTCATGGACTGTCAGCCGAGGGGATCGAACCGGCAACCTTCCGGTCACAGGGCTGTTTACCTAACCTCCAGCCCATGACTGCTCCGACAAACACAGTCATTCAGAGTGGTTTGATGTGAAATGCTGTGTTGAAGAGAAACTTGCCGAGTCAGAGTCGTTCACAGTGGTGGTGATAGGAGCCAGATGTTTGAACACCTGTAATGCCTCTAAAAGCTCCCTCAAAGAAAGAAAACACCAAATGCTTATGAATGTTTGCTGACTGAGACATTGTTTCGTGATAATTTTGTCTGAAATGTCTTGTTAATCCTTTTATGGAAGTCCATTCATGGACATTCACAATATATATTTTTAAGATTTATCACTATTTTACCATCATAAACATTACATATAAAAGCTCAGGAGGCACGGTTAGGTTCAGTGGTGGTTTTGGATAGTAAATAAAATGGTTCTGTTTGTGTTGTAGACACTGTGACCCCTGGTTCCCATCACCACCACTATAAGGACACCTGAGTCGAACCGCTCTGAATGACTTTGTTTACATCGCAATGATAGAAATATTCCAGAAAAGTTGATCAATTTGAGTTTTTGCGAAATGTTTATTAATGTTTGAGCCATTTTTATACAAGAAACCTTCCCACCTCTGCTACAAATGAACGCATTTGGTCCCAACCTCTACGGATCCATTTTTCCTAGATTGCAGAGCTGTTCCTCCTGTCCACTTTTGTGTTCAGCGTTCGTGTGATCTTTTGTACCATTCATTTTTACATGATCATTTCCCATCCTCTCGGTATCCCTGAGCTGAAGAGACGGTGTCACAGTGCTGTTAAGCCAGCTATAAGATAAGCTCTGTTTGGCTGCACTATCTTGAGGCTCATTCAAAGAGCACTTCGTTGTTAGTTGTCGTTGTTAATGGGCGGAGCTAAACCACTGTAGACTGAATAGGTGACTATGTGAAGGATTTCGCTCCAAAACGTGCTACAATATCATTTATAATTCTTTTTATATTCAGAACTTTTGCAAATGTATATAAAGCATTTTGGGTTGGAACTCTTCATTTCTAAAGGAGTTTGTTCTCGTGACGTCACAGAAATAAGGAAGCAAAGTTTCCATATATGGACCATATAAACAGTGGTGAGCGGTTATGAAGGAGCGCAAGCAGCTTTCATATGTTGTGAAACTCAACATTGTTTACATGCTGCATCAAACTCCTTTATTCCGGAATGGTGAAGTAAAGTCAGTTTTTTCATGATTGTGGCAGGCTTAAGTACTGGACATCTGCTGTGTTTCAAATGATGTAGAAAAATGAAAATAACATTTTTTAGTTTTTTTGGACAGTGATGAAATGTAGAATATAGGTCAGATTGTTGCTTTCTGTCAAAACAGAAAAAATGAACCTCCTCTCTTTTATCGCCGTTTCTCCCACAGGGCCGAGGAGAGCGAGCCTATGATATTTACTCTCGTCTTCTGAGGGAGAGAATCATCTGTGTAATGGGTCCAGTAAGTATCTCAGCTTGAGATCGAGGTGTGCTGTGGAGTGAACGTCGTTTCCATTCACGTTCCCTCCTCCTTTTTCTGTGTCTTTAGATCGATGACTCTGTGGCGAGCCTAGTGATCGCGCAGCTACTTTTCCTTCAGTCAGAGAGCAACAACAAACCCATTCACATGTACATCAACAGTCCAGGTGAGAGCCTGAAACGTCTTTACTGCTCGCAGGGTTGATGATTTCAAGCCAAATTAACTTCAAAACCAGCCTAAACACGTAAAAAATACGCATAGAAAATTCAACATCATTACCAGCCAAAAGTCAGCACTTGTCCTATAGTGCCAGTTTACAAACAAGGCGATATTAATAAAGAACGTTCATATGTTTGCAGTAAAAGGCAGAGAAAAGCAAAAGAGCTTCAGTGCAAGCATGAACTTGTTCAGGTCAGCTCCGAACTGTAACACGGTTCTGATCACTGTGTTGGTGTTTATTACTATTTTTGTTTATTATTATTACTTAATTATAATAATTACTTATTATTATAACCACCACTGAGTTACATTTGCAGGTGTGTGTGGCTCAACAGGAGCAAATAAAATATAAGGCAGTCAATAGCTGCCTTTCCATTATTTTGTTTTATAGATATTTATAACTTATAGAAGAAAAAGAATTGATGTAAACCTCCCAATATCTTTTACACGAATGTGATGCATTGTGATGGAAAATGCGCTAGCTGAAAAAAATATAACTACAGATGAAGTCATTTCAGCGCTCCGTTTTTGTGTCCAGCAGTAGCTACAAAACATATTAATAATAAACTTTATTTTATGACATCCTTCATACTCGAGCAGCTGAAAGTGCTTAAAAAGAAATTAAAATGCAAATTAAAGTATATTTCTGACTGTTCGTGTATTTATGACACCTGGCTGCATGTAATAAATAAAAATCACACTTAAAATGCAACTCCTTTGCTTCTCTTTTTGTAATTTGGGACTGCAGGCATGTGAGGCATGTCGTCCGTGAGGTTGTGCTGGTGTTTCCTCTTTTTCAATGATACATCTACTTGTGTGCTAATAGCGCCCCCTAGTGGTGATTTACAAGCCTGTTTTAAGTGCTTTCTCTGTATTTTCCTGCAGGTGGTGTAGTTACAGCAGGGCTGGCGATCTACGACACTATGCAGTATATCCTTAACCCTATCTCCACGTGGTGTGTGGGTCAGGCAGCCAGTATGGGCAGTCTGCTGTTGGCTGCAGGCACCGCTGGCATGAGACACTCACTGCCCAACGCTCGCATCATGGTGCACCAGCCCTCAGGGGGAGCCAGGGTAAGAGCTGCTTGTTACTGTGCATTTTGTGTAGTTACTATCCACATTTTTTTCACATGACCGCTGTATTTTGAGACTGCGGCTGAAATGTCCTGTAGGGGAACGTAAGTGTTGTTAAGTCGGCTTGGTATCTTCTTCGTACCGTTTGCACAGGTCACAGTGTTCAAGTTAGAATGACAAAACTTGGCAGGATTGTAGAGCCTATGTGGGAATAATGCGCTTGTGGTTCTGGGACAGTTTTCATACACATTTAAACATGTCGTTTCCCCATAGGAAATGAATGATCAATTAATAATCCAGCTTTCATGTCCTCTGTGACATCTCTCAAACTGACCCTAGTAGACCTTATATACACACATTGCACACACACACACACACACACACACACACACACACACACACACACATATATATATATATATATATATATATATATATATATATATATATATATATATATATATATATATATATATATATATATATACCTCTCCATGGATCATCACCTTATCGTGGTGGAGAGGTTTGTGTGCTTGAATGATCCTAGGAGCTATGTTGTCTGGAGCAAAAGCTCCTGGTAGGGTCTCCCATGGCAAACTGGTCCTAGGTGACAGGCCAGACAAAGTGTGATCCATAATCACCCCTATGAAAACAAGAAAGCAGGACTTGTGTACCCTGCCCGGATCAGGGTTACCGGGGCCCCACCCTGGAGCCAGGCCTGGGCGAGCATCTGGTGGCCAGGCATTCACTCATGGTGCCCGGCCGGGCCCAGCCCGAAGGAGCTACATGAGTCCCACCTCCCATCGACCCACCACTGATGGGAGGGGCAGTAGTAGGGGTTCGGTGCATTGTGGATTGGGCAGTGTCCGAAGGCGTGGGTCTTGGCGTTCTGATCCTCGGTTGCTGAAACTGGAAACACAAGGATGTCCATAAGTGCACATGGCACCAGGACACCCTAGGTCACAGTTCAATGATTGACTTTGTAGTCGTGTCATCGGACTTGCGGCCATGTGTTTTGGACACTCGGGCAAAGAGGAGCTGAGCTGTCAACTGATCACCACCTGGTGGTGAGTTGGATCAGATGCCGGTCAGACCAGGAAAACCCAAACGTATAGAGAGGGTTTGCTGGGAACGTCTGGCAGAAGAACCTGTCAGATTGATCTTCAACTCACACCTCCGTCAGAACTTTGACCAGATATCGGGGGAGGTGAGGGACATTGACTCAGAATGGGCCATGTTCCGCTCCTCCATTGCTGAAGCGGCTGACTGTAGTTGTGGTCGCAAGGTAGTTGGTGCCTGTCGGGGCGGTAATCCTTAAACCCGGTGGTGGACAACCCAGGTGAGAGATGCCGTCAAGCTGAAGAAGGAGTACTACCGGGCATGGTTGGCCTGTAGGACACCAGAGGTAGCTGGCAGGTATCGACAGGCCAAGCGATCTGAGGCTTCAGTCGTTGCCAAGGCAAAAACCCTGGTGTGGGACAAGTTCGGTGAGGCCTTGGAAAGTGACTTTAAGTTGGCTCTGAAAAGATTCTGGCAAACCGTCAGGTGACTCAGAAGTGGAAAGCAGTGTGCCACTAGCACTGTATATAGTGGAGATGGTGTGCTGCTGACTTCGACTGAAGACGTCATTGGGTGGTGGAAGGAATACTTTGAGAACCTTCTCAATCCCACCAACACGTTCTCCAGTGCGGAGGCAGAGTCTGGGGACACGGGAATAGGCTTGTCCATTACTGAGGCCGAAGTCGCTAAGGTAGTTAAAAAGCTCCTTGGTGGCAGGGCTCCAGGGGTGGATGAGATCCGTCCTGAGTTCCTCAAGGCTCTGGATGTTGTGGGGCTGTCTTGGCTGACACGCCTTTTCAACATTGCGTGGACATCGGGGGCAGTGCCACTGGATTGGCAGACTGGGGTGGTGGTGCCTCTTTTTAAAAAGGGGGACCGGAGGGTGTGTTCCAACTACAGGGGAATCACACTCCTCAGCCTCCCTGGTAAGGTCTATACAGGGGTACTGGAGAAGAGAGTCCGGCTTATAGTCGAACCTCGGATTCAGGAGGAGCCGTGCGGGTTCCGCCCTGGTCGTGGAACACTGGACCAACTCTTTACCCTCTCCAGGATTCTGGAGGGTTCATGGGAGTTTGCCCAACCAGTCCACATGTGCTTTGTGGATTTGGAGAAGGCATTCGACTGTGTTCCCCGGGGTATTCTGTGGGAGGTGCTTCGGGAGTATGGGGTACATGGCTCTTTGCTACGAGCCATTCAGGCCCTGTACAAACAAAGCAGGAGTTTGGTTCGCATGGCCGGCAGTAAGTCAGACTCGTTCCCAGTGGGAGTTGGACTCCGTCAGGGCTGCCCTTTGTCACCGATTCTATTCATAATTTTTATGGATAGAATTTCTAGGCGCAGTCAGGGGATGGAGGGTGTCCGGTTTGGTGGCCTCAAGGTCACATCGCTGCTGTTTGCAGATGATGTGGTCCTATTAGGGACATCAGGCCGTGAACTTCAGCTTTTGCTGGATCGGTTTGCAGCCGAGTGTGAAGCGGCCGGGATGAGGATCAGTACCTCCAAATCCGAGGCCATGGTTCTCAGGCGGGAAAGGGTGGAGAGCCCTCTCTGTGTCGGGGATGAGCTCTTGCCTCAAGTGGAGGAGTTTAAGTATCTCGGGGTCTTGTTCACGAGTGATGGCACAAGGGAGCGGGAGATTGACAGGCGGATTGGTGCTGGGTCAGCAGTGATGCGGGCTCTTTACCGGTCTGTTGTGGTAAAGAAAGATCTGAGCCATAAGGCAAGGCTCTCGATTTACTAGTCGATCTACGTTCCCACCCTCACCTATGGTCATGAGCTTTGGGTAATGACCGAAAGAACGAGATCGCGAATATATATATAGCTAACCTAAGATTAAATAGCTAGTCACAAAACCAATTTCCAACATCTGAGAAACCAGTTTTAATAGTAGTTTTGTTACTGCTGCAGAATCTATGGAGCATCTAACACGCTACTGATTCCTGATTTTAGGGTCAGGCGACAGACATCGCCATCCAGGCTGAGGAGATTCTTAAACTGAAGAGACAGATTAACAACATCTACTGTAAACACACAGGACAGCCTCTGGAAACCATAGGTACTGTATCTACTGTGTGCTTACTACCGGTCTTTTGTAATGGCTATGTTGGCTCCATTCTTGTGTTAGGGTTCAGAAAAAAGACGTTCCATGCAGAGGTGGGAAATATCGCAAAAATGTTTATCATACTTTTTTTCATACTAATTTGTTTTCACAATACAAAATGTCACAATATTTTTAGACATATATAGTAAGACAATGCAGTGCCACAATTAAACAATACTGTCTATGAATCCAATGATTTGTATTTTAAAGTTCCACATACTTTGTTGCACTAAATACAATTAAACAGGATTGATTGTGCTCTGCAACCGAACAGTTGGGAAGTGATTTTTTTTTTAAGTGCTGAAGATGTTCATGTTATGACATATTGATGTAATTTATCACAATAATGATAAATGTTGTCAAACTGCTCAGCCGTGGTTTCTCATGTGTCTCATAGCACAATTGGTGACAAAGCAGCGGCATGTGTCCGTGTAATCGTTGCCATGGTGATACTGTTATAGGCTGTTTACAGTGCCGTTTCTGTCTGTGTGCTGGTGAAATGCACTGCCAAGTCTTACAAAGTAGTCATTTTTTAATGGATCATGTTTTATCTTCGCGTCAAGAGTTTTGTTTGGATTTTGTTGCCGATGACCAGGTATTTCAGCCATAAGCATTCATTGTTCTTGTTTCCATATAAATCAACATCTCGTTTATTCCATTGTTGTGGCTGTTGGGAAAACTGAACTCTACACAGAACTTTACGCTGACTACTGCTTCATATTTCCATTTCCATCACTGCTGTATTGAAAGACGTGGAATGTCCAGTTTGCAGTTATAATGAAAACACACCTTCGGAAATGTAGAGTTTTCACTGCTGTTTAAATGACGCAGTGAGGAAATAATAACACTGAACAAAAACATTGACAAGACACTTTTTACTAAAAAGGATGTCATAAACAAGAATTTCCCCTTTAGTATCAGGTGTGATCACCATTTGCCTGGATCAGCGCAACACATTCTTCAGAAATTTTTTTTTTTTATCATCAAACTGCTGCAAATGGGAACAAAACATGTTGCATTTATGTTTTTGTTAGTATACATACTTGGGTAATAAATTACATTTTCATTACGCTTTTTATAGTCTGTTTGAGCCTGCACTTCTAACTTGTGGTGATGTTAAAAAAATACAAAAAAGACAAAATCAGCAAAAATGTAATGTTTTTCTGGTGTTTTCATTCAGATGTCATAATAAAAGAGCTCCTCTAAAACGCAAATGTGGTTTGGACAGAAAATTTAGAATCTATAAATTGTCACTAAAGTTTTCAGCTTGTTTTACTATCTGCAAGTGAGAAAAAAGACCATATAAAAAAAAATAATAATCCAAGGGTTAATCAACTTCCAGCAACTGTGGGGACACAGATTCACTGCTTAATACATCTTAAATCTACAGTTAGCACACTGTATTTGTCTGACAGCATGTTTTTTTCATGTTTATTCCTTTCCTAGAGAGCGTGATGGAGCGAGACAGATACATGAGCCCAATGGAAGCGCAGGACTTTGGCATTATTGACAAGGTCCTGGTTCACCCACCTCAAGCAGGGCAGGATGAGCCTCAGTTGGTTCAGAAAGATCCGGAAGCTTCTGCCAGCCCCACCGCTCAAACAGTAGCTTCTGAACCAGCCCAGACTGGAGCCAGCCCCCTATCATCTCATAAACCTGAACCCTGAGATGTAACTGGAGCTGGTACTGCGACTATGAAAGGACGTCTGAGATGAAGAGTTTCTGTTTTTTGTTTGCTATGTAACTTCTTATGTACCGTGTTATGTTTCCATTTATTTGGTCCACCTACCTTGTACTTATTCATTGGCTATTATTTTGGAAACACATACTATGTACCTACATTTTCTAGGTTTAGTTTCAGCCCCCCCCTCTGTCTCTGACCACAGGACCCATGTTGACGATGTTATTTGGGTTATGGACCATTTGCTGCACAGTAGTGTCACTGCTACGTTGGGATTGGTCCACTTCCAAAAAAATGTCCATCCAGGAGCTCTGTGGTTGCAAACTGACCATTGATGACAATCCATTTTCCAGTCCTGGATCCTTTATTCACTGTTAATATAACTGACCACCTACTGTTTACAAATCCAGTGATTTAAAAAATCCAGGTTGGGAAACTTCAAATAAACTGTTGGGCTTTTGTCTGTAATTGTAAACTTATAAACTGCGTCCATGTGGTAGGTGTTTCTGATAAAATGGCCAAGTGCACGGTAGGTGTTTTTAATAAACTGGACACTCGGTCCACCCAAATCTGAGCCTTTTTTGGAGTCTCTCATAGAGCAGGTCTGGTCTTGGTAAAGTGAGGTCAAAACATTATGGACTCTTACAGGAACGTAGAACTTTGTCGAATTTTCGTATACATGTTCTACAAACCCTTCAGATTTTAATAATCAGTATAATGGAATAAAACCTTGATGTATACACAGTGTTTCATGTTTAAAGATAAGGCAAACATTTATTTTAGGAGCTAAACCTTGTGTAACAAAACAGTTTACAACACATTCCCATTGAATTATTACTTACAAAACATTGAATACTGTGTTACAAATGTGCCTCTTAAATTTGTTTATCCAAAGCAATAATCCCAAGGTGATTTTTGGGATTATAAATCCATGCCAACTCCAATCTTGGAGGCCCAGCTACGGCACATAACTTCAGTCCTGTCCAGTCATTCAGTGCAACATTCTTTTCTGTTTGATTTGTTGATTTTGATAATATCAATTATTGTACTTTATATCAAGCAAGGAGGACCACTCCGGTGTCAGCACACTTTCTGTGTACATTTATAGTAGATTTTTTTCAGAAAATAAAGAACGCACTAGAATATATGGTAGAAAAAGGTTTATGATTTATGACTATATAAGTTCATACTGGTCTGGACAATTGATTTTCATGGATGTAAACCAATACATCACAGGAAAAAGACAATCGTGACATGTCAATCATGTTACTTGTGCAGCTGTCGAACTGTATTGTATCTATGTAGTACATCTTTGGCCAGCCAGTCTGCCCTCTACTGGAGAAGTAGTATATAAAGTGAAAGGAACAAAAGGAAATCCACATAATTTTATCCTAGTTCAAACAACAGTTGTTTAAAGCATTCAAACTCCTTCCAATGCTACCCAAAAATACTGTAACTAAGCCAAGTAGGGCATTTTTTTGCACGATTTTGTTTGTTACGGTTGCTTTTCTTCTCCGACCATCCGAGCCAGTCAGCTCCTGATATAATAATGCCTAGTTTTTATCACAGATTTAACAAACAAACCATCACATCACAGAACATCCTGCCCAGCCCTTCTTTTTGGCTGTGGTGGCCCAGCGTAGCCAGCCCAGCCTCCTCTCGCTGTACGGCGGGTAGCGTAGCATGCTGATGCGTTCCAGTCCCCAGCCCCGGAGCATACAACCACGCCTGTGGCTGAACGTCTCGAAGGTCCAGCGGCCGTGATAACTGCCCATCCCGCTGGCACCTGAGCAAAACGGTTGGGACTGTCTTTAGCAAATGTGACACATACTTAAGACCAAAACTGGGCACAAAAATAACATTGGCATAATTTCCCTGCCAAAAAAAAATACAAACTCAAAAAAAAAGATGCTTCTTTAAGGGTTCTTTAGTAAAGGCAATGTTTATGTTTAGAACCATGAGTTCTATGTAGAACTATTTCAGGTTTAAATAGTCCTTTGCATGGTGAAATGGTTTTTCAAACTAATGGACAATGTGTTGTAGATGGTTCTTTTGAAAATAGTTCTTTATAGCACTAAAAGGGTATTGTAACAACAGCAGAACCCTTTTTGGTCCCATACAGAACTATTTTCAAAAAGAACAAAAAAATAGAACCAGTGCTTTTACTAAAAATCTTTTATCTACACACTTAAAAAGATGGTTCTGCAAGGGTTCGTTAGTAAAGAAAATTGTTCTATATAGAACAATAAGCACTCAAGAACCCATGGCATGATAAAAGGGTTCTTCAGATCAGTGGTGAATGTTTTAGATGGTTTTATATAGAACCTTATAGAAAAATATTATAGATGTTAGTTCATTTTCAATGCTGTATAGATTTCTAAATTATGGAATCACTATCAGCTCCGTTCAGCATCGAAAAGGTCTTCATTTTTACAGGTTCCCACGAACTGTTGGTTCATCATAGAATCATTTTAAACACGCATCTTTAAAGAAACGGATTTTATATGAATGAAATCAGTGATCCCAAACTTTTGAGCAGTGATTGAGGCGTGTATGGCTCCATGCATATTGATGTGGTATAAGCTTATTAGCTACATTCATTTAGTAGCTCCGGTGCTAAAACTAAAGAAGCAAACATGTTTTGGCTAATCGATGACATTTGAAGTGAAGCGACTCTTGTTCAAGAACAGTGACATCCCATAAAGGGTCCAGGCACTCACCCACTCCTCCAAAAGGCAAACCAGGAAGTGTCATATGAACGATTCCATCGTTAGAGCAGAACCCTCCACTGCTGGTTCTCTCCAGAACTGTGGTGACAATCTGCAGAAAAACAGAGAAACACCCAAACTGTTTCACCTCATACTTTCAGTAAAGGGAAATGTTGGTGGCTTTTGGACTGCATCTGGTGTCGTACTTGAGACTCATCAGAGAAGACGTAAAGCGCCAGAGGCTTCTCTCTCTGGTTGATGAAACTAATGCCCTGATCCAGAGACTCGATGGTGATGATGGGGAGAATGGGGCCGAAAATTTCCTCCTGCATCAGAGCGTCCGACTCCTTCAAATCCACAATCACCGTCGGAGCTGGACAAAGAAGAGAGGACAAGTAAGGTAAAGTACATACATACACAGTACATGCATCCTAAAAATATTAAGATTTTAAAAATATTTTTTTGACACACACAAAAAACATGCTTACTGAATATAATCAATACACCTTTACTCACCCATGTACCTGTCCTCTTTAGCTCCATCTCCTCCTATGACCACTTTCCCCTCCGATTTACCCAGAAGCTCCATCAGTCTGTCATAGTGTCTGTCTGTTATGATGCGGCCGTAGTCCGGGCTCTGCTGAGCTTGAGGCCCGTAGAACTCCTCCAGAGCTTCCCTGATCGCGGGCACGAGCGCGTCCCGCATCTCCGTCGTGCACAGAACGTAGTCTGGGGCCACACAGCTTTGACCTACATTGAAGAACTTGGCCCACACCAGCCTCTTCGCGCCAGCCTTGATGTCCAGCCGGCCGTAAATGAGGCATGGACACTTGCCACCCAGCTCAAGAGTGACTGGAGTCAGGTACACCGCAGCGGCCTGGAGGATACTCCGAGCTACTGCCTGGGAACCTGGTGGAGGATGGATAGTTTATATAAATAAGGCGTGGGTGTCATTAATTAATGCCAATCATGTACAACAACTACAATTAGTATGTAATTCAATAACATTTTTATTATGTAAATGCATGGTTCACATTAACCTGAACATAAAACATAACTTTCAACGTAACAGTTATTTATTTTTCAGCAGCAAAAAAAAATTTTTTTCATGTATTTTCCTCTGACTTTCCCTTCATTGATGCAACTGGATTAGCTTATATATAATCCTCCTCAAATATTTCTCAAAAAATGAATGTACTTCATGGCAGTTTTTACTGGAAATGAATTCAATCTCTCTGGTCTCTGAGTACTGTAGGCTCAATGCTAAGGTTAACAATTACGTCTATAAAATGTAAATATCTGAATAACAGAAATGAATAAAATGTGCATCCACAACATACAAAGATATAACAGATTCCGTCAAGGTGGTCAAATAAAAGAAAGTGAACTGTGGACACTTACCGGTATAGAAGATATGATCAAATCTGTTCTCCAACAACAGCTTGGTTTCCTCTGCTCCTCCACAAATCACCGCATAGCACTCCTGTAATTCCACAAAGCAAGAAAGGCAAGATACAAACAGCAGGCAGGTTAGGTGTGCACATGTAAGCAGTAAAACAAACTGTAAATGTGAACTACATTTTGTAAATAAAGCGTAGTATTTTAGTAAATTATTACTGTTAGTTGCTGTGATTTTACTAAATGATGACCACAGGACCAAAGTTCAACTTAAGGACCCATATCACACAACTGCCTTGTACGTTATTGTCTATGACATTTGCAAGGGTTTTATGTATCACAAAACGGGGTGTTTTTGCTATTGTGCCTTTAAGGCTGATATATTGTAGCTGTTGGAACAAAACCACGTATCTCCAAAATGGTCACTTCACAGAAAAAGGAAAAAAACCTAATTTTGTTGTTGCCAAAATGTTTCCCAAAGTAATTTGAGAAAATTTATGGTGGCCTATTGATCACAAAACTCTAACTTAACGCAAAGGGTAACTGTAATTTCCAATTTATGCAAAAAGCCATGGATGGAGATGATATGTAAATGGCCTCAGCTATGATTGGCTGTCCTTGTTCAGAAACAGTCTGTGCTGAAACATTCCTTATAACTTCAGTGTGACTGAATGGGGTACTGTAGGTGGAACAGTTGGATTATGTAAATGCATTGGATTTCACAAAAGGGATGAATTCAAAATACCATAAAAGGACTGGAGAATGAATGATGTGTTTTGAAACTTCAACCAGGTATACTACACGAAACAAAAATGTCAAAAAAGGCCTCTATGATCTGGGCCCTTTAAAGCCTCAGTCTGGAGTGACTGCAAAGCCAATACGTTACCTGAGACAAGTATTTGGGTATGAGCGCCGAGAGAAGTTGCTCAGTTGCTTTACTGATCTCTGACGGCTTCAGAATGGCACAGTTGCCTAAACAAGGACATATAATGAGGTTCAGAATAATGCATGAGATGCTGTTAACTCTGACAGTGGTTTTTGACACTTCTCTTTTTTTCAAAAATTCACTTTACACTGGTATTAACACATAAATATGTGAATCTCTAAATATTTTCTCTATAATTCAATTGTTAAGATGTAAATAAAGTTAGAGAAACTTGCTAAGTCAGAATTGTTCACAATGGTGGTGATAGGAAAAAGACGTCTGAAGAGTTTAATGCCTCTAAACACTCATTTATGGAAAGCTATTATGTGAAATGGTTATGAAAATGCTTCCAGATGACTGAGACACTGTTTTATTGTAGTTCTGAGATAAAAATTTTCAACTTAATACCTATTAGAGAAAAAAAGTACCACTCTGTTTACATCTCAACCATTAAATTATGCAGAAATGTTGGAAAATTGGTGCAATTCCCTTTAAAGTAGGAATATGTCAATTCTAGTACAGGCAATACATATTTTCAGATTCAACTGTTTTGATTCTACATCCATTATATTTCCAAAAGCATTCAGTCACCCATCCAATTCATTGAATTCAGGTGTTCTAATCACTTCCATGGCCACAGGTGTATAAAGCCAAGCCCCTAGGCCTGCAGACTGCTTCTACAGACATTAGTGAAAGAATGGGTCGCTCTCAGGAGCTCAGTGAATTCCAGCGTGGTACCGTAATCAGACGCCACCTGTGCAACAAGTCCAGTCATGAAATTTCCTCACTGCTAAATATTCCACAGTCAACTGTCAGCGGTGTTATCACAAAGTGGAAGCGATTGGGAACGACAGCCACATAAACTGACAGTCAGTGGATGCTGAGGCACATAGCGTGCAGAGGTCACCAACTTTCTGCAGAGTCAAACCTCCAAACTTCATGTGGCCTTCAGATCAGCTCAAGAACAGCATAGAGAGCTTCATGAAATGGGTTTCCATGGCCAAGCAGCTGCATCCAAGCCTTCCATCACCAAGCACAGTGCAAAGCGTAGAGTGCAGTGGCGTAAAGTGCCGTCACTGGACTCTAGAGCAGGGGAGACGTGTTCTCTGGAGTGACGAATCACACTTCTCCATCTGGCAATCCGATGGACGAGTCTGGGTTTGGCAGTTGCCAGGAGAACGGTGCTTGTCCTGACCTGATGGAACACCTTTGGGATGAATTAGAGCGGAGACTGTGAGCCAGGCCTTCTCATCCAACATCAGTGTGTGGAAGAACGGTCAAAAATTCCCATAAACACTCCTAACCCTTGTGGAAAGCCTTCCCAGAAGAGTTGAAGCTGTTATAGCTGCAAATGGTGGACCAACATCATATTAAACCCTATGGATTAAGAATGGGATGTCACTTAAGTTCATATGCGTGTGACAGCAGATGACCGAATACTTTTGGAAATATAGAGTAGCTCTAATTATATACTATATATATAAAATAAAAGCTCTCCAACATTTTTTTCCACGCCTGCCAAGTTAACCTCTAACAAAATAATTAAAAAATACAGAAATATAAAATTACAACTAGGACTTTTTGAGCATTGGTGGGCCTTAAGCCCCGCCCCTTACACACACTTTACTATGGTAGATCACACCCAGATGCCTAGTTCTGATCATTGACAGTGGTTTCCATGAAAGACGTGCAACAGTTTTATATTTCCATTCTTTCCTGTACTGAAATCAGCCCACCTGCAGCAATAGCACCAATGAGCGGTGCCACAATCAGCTGGAGGGGATAGTTCCAGGCGCCGATTATCAAAACCAACCCTAATGGCTCCCTGCGAACGAAACAGTCATCGAACTTTGTTGCCTAAAAGCAGTAAAAAAGTAATAAAGAGAGAGAGAGAGAGAGAGAGAGAGAGAGAGGGGGAGAGAGAGAGAGAGGGAGGGAGGGAGAGAGAGAGAGAGAGAGAGAGAGAGAGAGAGAGAGAGAGAGAGAGAGAGAGAGAGAGAGAGAGAGAGAGAGAGAGAGAGAGAGAGAGAGAGAGAGAGGGGGAGAGAGGGAGAGAGAGAGAGAGAGAGAGAGAGAGAGAGAGAGAGAGAGAGAGAGAGAGAGATCAGAAAACCCAGCACTTCTGCTTTTCAGTCCTGTAACACTGGAACATCTCCAACTCAGTCATAAGGCAAACATTTCGCAATTTGCCAGTCACAGCAGTTTAGCCTTGGTGTGGGAAAGCAAACAAAAATAAAACAAGCCGTCACAAAAAATCTGTTGACTCGAGGCCTTACAACATGATATTGTTATGATAGTTAAACCTCAATTCAATTCTATTGCAAGACTGTGAAAGATTTGTCATGGGATATTCTGGAAGATATTGCAATTTATTACTTTTCACTATAATTTATGCCTTTAGCACCATCCTAAGGACTAAAAAAAGCACTGTGGGCTTAATACATGTTAGAAATGTTAATAATTAAATAATGTGACATCAATATTGGTACTACTTTTAACCCAGATTATTATTTTGAACCAAAACACTGCTAGTACGATATATAGACCCCCCCCCACTCCATACATAAAAATCACACAAATCTTACCAGGTTCTTCCCCACATAGCTGGGCTGCATCCAGCTGTGCAGGTTACTAATGGTATGGCAAAGATCGTTGACCACAAGGTCAACTTCAGACAGCACAGCCTCAAACTTTGGCTTTACAAGAGAGAAAGAAAGGAAGAAAGGAAGGAAGTATGGTTACTGATATTGGCCCAAATAAATCAAATAATTAATTTATACAATTAAAAATTATAATTAGAAAATAATGAATTTAATATTTATTCATTTAATAAGCAAGGGCCTTTAGATAGAACAGTTACTGTTAAAGGACCCACATCCTACATTTTCCATTTTATTTGTCTCCTTTGAACTCCGACTTCAACATTTGTCTAGTTTTATGTACCAAAAACAGTCAGAATTAATTTGCACATGATCAATACATGACCAAATTTTTTATCAACTAGAAATTAGCAGGTTATTTTTGTTAGAACACCTTTATGAATGATAAATGCAAATGCTTTGACTGGAGCCCTATATGGTGTCTCATTCAAAAAGCAGTCCAGGCCCTTCATAACTTTAGTGCGAACGGATGGAGCTAGACTGCTGTAGGCTGAATATGGAGGATATGGGCCCCTTAAAAATGATCAGCTGATAAGAATAAGGATTGCATACCATGGAGGCATTACTAGTCTGATTAACTATTTCAAATATGTAAGTATGACCCGAGCACTACTCAGTAGGCTACATTCCTACAGTGTAGACTGGACACATGGTGGTACTGGGATAAGCATCAAACTTGGCTTACATGGGGTACCAACCTCATAGCACAAATTCTGCACTGAGCATTTTTCAGTCGTCCCATAATTTAAAATGCTTCTACACATGGCGACCAATCTAACGATTGCCCAGGCGTTTCTGCTCTTTTGGGCCAAAAATGTTGCTGAATTTCAATAAAGTCAAAGTTCAATAAAGTATCTATCTATCTATTTATCTATCTATGTAGTATACTTGCTCTTTAAACTGTTTCTATGTTTTTTAAATGTCCCACTGACATTATGATGGTACAGTTTGATCCCTGGTGCGTACCTTGGCGAGGTCTTTGTGCATGGCCTCCAAAATCTGGGGTTCATTGTCCTCAAGCAGAGAGAGCAGAGCCTCCAGCTGTTTCAGACGGAATTGGAGGGGAGTGGTTACGCCTGACCGGAACGCAGTCCGAAGCCTTTCAATCACTTGCTTCTGGCTTTCCATATCAAACAAACAGACCTGAGAGACAGAGAGAGAGAGAGAGAGAGAGAGAGAGAGCATGGAACTTCCCAATACTGAGACCAGCAGGAGTTTTTATATGTAATGCTAATGATAGTAAAACAATGATCAATTTTAAATCTTTCTTATGAACTGTTGCCTTGCACATAGCATCTCTGCTATACATGCACATGTCTGGCTCCTATCACCACCACTGTAAACAAATCTGAATCTGGAGGTTTCTCAAGAACAGCGCATCTAACTATTAAATTTTTTTTTTTTTTTTTTCTTAGTTTATTTTATATATTGTTATAAATCTTAATGAATTTTTGTTTTACTTTTTTTGTATTGTACAGTGTCCTTGGGTCTCTTGAAAGGCGCTTTATAAAATAAAAGTATTATTATTATTATTATTATTAATTATGCCTATCCCCCTAGGAAACTCCTTTTATTCTAAGATCTAGGTGTGGGAGACCAGCCCTCAATGTTTCTTCAATAAGTCTCTAATAGTGAGGATAGCTCAGGTGTTCAACACAAGGGGGCGCAAGTGTTTGAGTTTTGGTGGGCTAGTAAGCACAATTTCGCTGACTTTGCTGTAACCAGTTCCATTTTATAAATTTAATGGACTTGCTTTTTTTTTTTTTTACTTTTACTCAAGTATATTAGCAAGTAAGGGGGACTTTCTTCATAAGCATGTACACTACGTTTGTAAATCACTGTTTTCCATAACATAAATCCAATTTAACTGGAGATATGTACTAAATGATTGTAATATGATGCCAATATTATATAGGATTCAAACAATTTGTAGGAAGCTATGAAACATCAGAAACGCTCAATGATGAAAGAAGAAGATGCTGATTACACAATAACTGAGAAGCTGTGAAGCCTCAAGAATTAACTTACAATAAAATTACTGTCCAGAATGTCCCACATTCAAACAGCGACCCAAACTGATCAAACAGCTGTTCATAGTAAATTATGTTACAATACTATTCAATTCAATGCAGTCAGCTTTACTGGCATGACCATATTCAGTATTGCCAAAGCATTGTCAAAAAGAAGAACAAGAAAAATGAACATTTAGGACTAAAATAATTATGAAAGAATCATATAAGAGGAAAAATAGTGGTTTGGATTGAAGGGAAAAAAAATGTAATAAATAAAATAAATAATAGAAATGTATATAGCTATATAAACACTACAAACAGGGCAGTTTTTGATATCGTTTGTTTGTTTGTTTGTTTGTGTGTGTGTTTGTGTCGTCTCTCACTGTCCCTCATATTGTGGCAGGCAGATACTAAACACATAAAAATAACTAAATATATAGTAAGTTTATTATTTGCAACATTTCCATTTTTGTACCATTTTTAAATTGCAAATGAACTATTAGTTTACATTTTGGTTTATTACTTTTGATTCCATACCTATGAACAGTAACACATACAGTACTACTTAACAGAAAATAAATACCGAAACCTAAACAACTGCATATGATATCAAATCTTTCAGTGTGTCCATCCTTTATTACAGCTGCTGTCCTTTGCCGGAGACTCACTTTCGGTTTTTCAAAGAAATCTGAAAGGATTATTTATTTATTTATTTTATTTTTTTTTACACACCTACAAAGTTCAGTCTTAGAAGTTGGTTGGACTCCCTGCGTTTCACAGCACAAGCAATCTCAACCACTTTCGGTGATGCTGAGGTCTGTCAATTGGTGGTCTGTCCATTGAGGACCACAGCAGCTTCTTTAGTTTATTTGGAAATTTCATCCTTTTTCCTCGTTGTTTTTCTCAGTCAGGGCTTCTTCAGAGCTACACATCCTTTCAGACCCATAGTGTTGAGGTGTTTTCTTACAGTGGAAGGATGGACAGAAGACGTTTGATCGTTGTTTTCTTGATATAAACCCAAAGTATTTATTTGTCTAGGTTTTATTATATATATATCATTGTCAAATCTTTGGGTAATTCTTTTGCTATCTGGTGTCGACCAGTCGATGACGAGTTCCCCTGTTAAGTTCCTCTCGAGGCTTCTTCCTTTTGCTATTAGGCAGGTTGTTGCCACAGTTGCCCTTGGCTTGCTCTTTTGGGGCTCGGGCCCAGAATGTTCTGCTAAGATACTTTGCGACAAACCCTGATTGGTTCTCTAGCAGGTCTTGCAGGTGGTTGTTAGGAGTCCCACATTCTTTATATATTTTAAATGCAAACTCTAGTTTTAAAGACGCCTGTTTTGTCACTTGACTTTCCTCTTCGTTATGTCAGTGGAACATCTCACCTCCTCAGAAACATCGCCTGCACGCTTCTACTGTTACTGTAGGATGGTCTGGGAAACTCTGCTCTCCTCTGCTTCTGCTGACTCTATTCAAGTTTGGATGACAGAAGAGAACCTACATACCTAGAAAAGATGGTTCTTCAAGGGTTCTTTAGTCAAGGTGTTCTCTATAGAACCATTTCGTACTTAAATGGTTCTCTGCATGGTGAAACGGTTCTTCGGAATGATGACAATGTGTCATATATGGTCCTATATAGAACCTTTTTAGCCCTCTACAGCAACAAAAAGGGTTCTTCCACACTTTAAAAAAATATGGTTTGTCAGGATTCTTTAGTACACTTGACACTCCAAGAACCCTGCATGATTAAGGGTTCTTTGCATCATGAATGTGCTGCATAAAGTTCCAGGTTCTTCTCAGAAAGGTTCTATATAGAACCATCTATAGCACATTCTCCATCAAACTGAAGAACCCTTTCCCAGTGCAAGGAACCATTTAATCATGCAAGGTGTTCTTTGAGTGTTCGTGATTATTTATAGAACCATTTTCTTTGCTAAAGAACCATGACAAACCATCCTTTTTTAAGAGTGCACTGTATCAATCTGAAGAGCCATCAATCTGAAGTGGTGCGAAGAACCACTTAATCATGCAAAGGGGTTCTTTTGAGTGTTTAAGGTTCCTTATATAACCATTTTCTTTCTAAGCAACCCCGATGAACCACCTTTTTCAATGGTGTAATGTTAAAAGATTGGCATCGTAAGTAGCACAACCCTTTTTTGGTTTTGTATAGGACCACAGCTATATAACACATTCTCCATTCATCAGAAGAACCACTTCACCACTCCTTTCACCAAAGAACCCTTGCAGAACAATCTTTTTAAGAGTGTACAGGAGCTGCCTATAGTCTTCTAGACAGTCTAGCTGTGAAATACAAGCTTCAGAGTGAGAACGGACCAAGTCACACCCTCACTGTCAGTGTCATCCTCCCCCTGTAAGCAAATTTCCTCACTGTCTTCATACAAATCTGTCCTTCTCTCAGCAGTACCACCTTAAAGGGAGCTCACAGAGCAGTAATGCCAAGCGTGGTTTGTCTAAGTGTGTTAAGGGAGAGGCGTTCGGCTGCACTTGATAACCTAGTTATGTGGAAACGAACTAAACACGAGGCTGAAACCAGCTTCTTATTCGAATTGTCCCGTTCCACCTTAAATGGCGCAGCAGCTCCATTCGGGCGCCTGAGCTGTTCCAAGCGTTTCAACGACTGCTGCGCCATTTAAGGTGGAGCGGGGCAATATGAACGAGAAGCTGGCGAATAAAAAGCTATCAGCTTCGTGAGCAAAAATGCTAAAAACACGTTCATGCATAGGCTATAAATCGCCATCTGCACACGAAGTGAGAACTTTTTCACTCAAAAAAGGTGTCAAAAAGCTAAAATCTTACCTAATATTTTTATGAATCCTTCAAGAAGTCTTTTTTCCCCTGTTAATCCATCTGCTAGCTTCAGTCCAGTGGCAGCTAGTTCCGGGTGCTAGTTTCAGGAGAAAATCAAGTCTGTCGGGTTTGGCACCTGAAGAACTGTGGACGAATTTTCAGAGCCTAGAAGAAAAACCTGTTGTTTGTAGGAAGCCACAGATATAAAACAAGTGATTCTTTCCAGTCACTGATTTAATCAAATCCTTCACCTAGTTAAAATGGTTTAATCAAACCTTCAAACCAAGTTAATAAACCCCTCATGAAGTTAAACCAGGTTAATCCGTCTATTGGCATGTCGCTGCTGAACAAAGCCTTGTATGTCCAGAATAGTAACTTTACAGGAGAAAGAAAAAACCTACATTACTTTCCATGTAAGCCAATGGAACCAGAAGTTTTTCCAAGCAATTTTTGGCTATTTATTGTGGTTCATCCTTCATGAAATGTACACACAATATAAAGGCCAACATGCATTTTCAATTTATGTCAAAAACTAAAAATCGGCAAAAATGGAGATATATTAGTTTAATCAAGCCTTTATGAGGTTACATTTGTTAAATTGAACGGTCACTGAGTTCTCTCCGTTTATTCAATCCTTCTTTAAGTCAAAGCAGTTTAATCAGTTGGTCATTGCATTAAATCAGTTAAATAAATCCTTTGTGCATTTAAATCGGTTTAATCAGTCCTTTATTTACATATAATAATTTATCAATTAAGTTAAATCAACCTTTCATTAAGCAAAATCAGTTGACTCAATAATTAATTAAGTCATATCAGTTCAATGTGCGCGGTGTTGGGGCTCCCCAGGGGACTATGGCTCCATTCCTGTTCAAGCTGTACGCCTCTGACTTCAGGTACAACGAGGAGCCGTGTCATCTGCAGAAATTCCCGGATGACACGGCATTGTAGGGTGCATGAGGAATGGACAGGAGGAGGAATACAGGATGCTGGCACAGGACTTTGTTGGCTGGTGTAAGCTGAACCAGCTGCAGCTAAACATCAGTAAGACTAAGGAGATGGTGCTGGACTTTAGGAAGTCCAAAGCTGCCATGTCACCAGCCACTATTGATGGAGTTGACGTGGAGGTGGTCAGGACCTACAAATATCTGGGTGTGCACTTGGATAACAAGCTGGACTGGAGCTGTAACACACTCGCAGTGTACAAGAGAGGCCAAAGCCATCTCTACCTCCTGAGAAGGCTGAGGTCTTTTGGTGTGGACACTAAGCTCCTATAGACATTCTACCAGTCTGTTGTAGCGAGTGCTCTATTCTATGCTGTTGTGTTCTGGGTCAGCAGCATTAACAAAAGCACCCTGAACAAATGAAACAAACTTATTAGGAAGGCTGGCTCTGTTGTAGGAGTCAAGCTGGACTCTTTGGAGGTTGTGGCAGAACAGAGGACGCTCAAAAAGCTGTTAGCCATAATGGATAACACCTCACACCCTCTGCATGCTACAGTGGATAAACGGAGAAGCTCATTCAGTGTCAGACTGTTACAGCTGCGCTGTGTTAAAGAGCCGTGTGAGATCTTTCCTACCTACTGCTATAAGGCTCTACAACCTTGCTGCAGAGATGGTACTGATCTCCTGCTGTCTGAACTGTGCTGAACCACATCACTGTATCTCATCTCCTGTTAATACACACTGTGCAATACATCATAACTGCTACTGTAATGACACTCACTGTGCACTTTACTTTCCACTGTAATTTTGATGCAACTCAGAGTTAGTTAGTCTATAATATGTGCTGTTAGACTAGCTCATACCACTCAGTGCCTGCTGTCTGTAAATACAACAAATCTCATACGCCATGTAAATATGTAAAGAGATATGATTTTACTTTATTTCTCTTGTACTGTAACTTATGCCTATATTTATTTCTATTTTTCTGCATAGTTTATGTGCAGTTATCTATCTATCTATCTATCTATCTATCTATCTATCTATCTATCTATCTATCTATCTATCTATCTATCTATCTATCTATCCATCCATCCATCCATCAAATACTTCACTCAGTTATATCAGTTTAATCTTCATTGAGTTAAATCTGTTTAATCAAACAGTAATTGAGGTAAATCAGTTTGATTCATACTTTATTAAGTTAAGTCAGGGGCACTTGAACAAATCATTGAGGAGAAGATGAACTGAAACTATGATCTAACCAAGATGTAAACAACTTTACTGAAAACAAGACATTCTACCTATTTTTTTTACTGTATTTTGATTTAATTAGGTTTATTCTAATATCATTTTTACTGATGAAAACACACTCACTGCCAAGATTTAAACAGTTTTTGTGGCAGCTTAAGACTTTACTACATATTAAGACAGTACTACATATAGTCTGCATTTACTTTGCATGTAAGTGCTTAATCAACCTCTATTAAATACATCGATCTATATATTATATTAAGCTACAAGTGAAGTGTTATAATTCACTGATGTCCATGAGCAGATGGAACAGATTTGCCTAACAAAGTGAAAAGGTTTAATGCTTGAGAGGCTCTCAGATGTTCCTGAGTGTTTCAGGGTGCTGCTTCAGGCTCAGCTGGTTCCTGGCAGGGTAAGATTAGATGGGACAGTGCAGAGCAGGGACTTCACCTGAGACTATCTATATGCAGACTGAAATCTCTGTTTTCAGATGGCCAGAAACTCATTTGCACAGAGCACCTGCTGATAGTCTCTTCATCACAACATACCTGACAGTCATTCACATTACATTAAGGCAATTTTTGTATTTGTTCATTTGTAGGCAGATATTTTGGCTGGAACTTTTTTGATTTAGTGAGTAAGTCCAGTTAATTATCTTCATGGTTCGTTTTCTCATTACCTCGTTTATAGGTTCATGTCATTTTTATGTAAGATGTTCGATTTTCTAAATGAAAGTGAGCTGACATTTACAGAGAACACACTTCTGCACATTTTAATGCATAGTTACGGTTTATGTGCTGGACATTACATAATAATATATACACTATATCTATCTATCTATCTATCTATCTATCTATCTATCTATCTATCTATCTATCTATCTATCTATCTATCTATCTATATACACACACAAAAAAATTAATATATTTTATGGGAGCCATTCTAATCAATTAGTTTGTAACTGCCAACCTTAGATATTTGGCTTATTCTACAGAACCATCCATTTTTCTGTCCCTAGCGTTTACAAATATATTACACTTAAAAAACTGTAAACGTCTCTCTCTCTCTCTCTCTCTCTCTCTCTCTCTCTCTCTCTCACACACACACACACACACACACACACACACACACACATTTTTTAAGCCACTTATCCTTGGGTCATGGGAGAGGCTGGAGCCTATCCTAGCAGTCACTGGGTGCAGGCAGGATACACCCTGGACAGGTCATCAGTCTATCACAGGGCAGATACACACACTCACACCTAGCGGCAATCTAGCATGTCCAACTGGCCTGAGTGCGTTTCTTTGCACTGTGGGAGGAAACCGGAGTACCTGGAAGAAACCCACACAGACACAGGGAGAACTCCAAACTCCACACAGAACGGACCCAATTTATCTATATTTTAAAATAAAACAATTCGCTATTTTAACAATTACACCTTCTTGAACCAACAATTTAGCAATATTGATTTTTAAATCAATAATCTAGAACTCCAAGCATCACAGAAGTGCACGTCCCCACAGTCACGTGTGAAGGGTGAGGCCATATTTTGAAGAAAAAACACATTTATCTGCATTTTTAACTACAATAATTTATACGTGGAATATATGAACTAAATGACATAAAGAAAACAAATACCAAACAAATATTATACAGTATATAATGAAAGTTGTTGTCCCCAGGAGTCGTGTCACTGGTGTTCCTGCATACCAAAAAGCTTTTGATTCCTCTCCTCTTTAGTCTGGAGGACATGGCATTCATGACTCAGCCTCTCTGGGATGCTTTTTATACACACTCATGTCACTGACCTGTTGCCAATTAACTTAATTAATTGTGAGATGTTGTACCAGGTGTTTTTAGCTCTACACAACTTTACCAGTATTTTGTTGCCCCTGTCTCAACTTTGATTCCTGGCAACAAATTCGAAATAGGCATTTATTTAAAAAAAAAAAAACAATCAAATTTCTCACTTTCATAATTTGATATGTTGTTTGGGTGGCAGTCGTGACTGGAAAGTTGCTGGTTCGATCCCCAGAGCCAACAGTATGTGACTGAGGTGCCCTTGAGCAAGACACCTAACCCCCAACTGCTCCCTGAGTGCTGCGGTTAGGGCTGCCCACCGCTCCGGGCAAGTGTGCTCACTGCCCCCCAGTGTGTGTTCACTAGTGTGTATGTGGTGTCTGTTAGATTACAGAGGTGAAATTTCCCCATTGTGGGGCTAATAAGGGTCACCTAATCTTTAAGTCTTTGTAATATTTTCAATTAAATATAGGGTTTAAATGATTTGCACATCATTGCATTCTGTTTTTATTCACATTTTGCACAGCGTCCAAATTTGTGGGGAAACAGGGCTGCAGTAGACTGACCATTAGATAACATGCTAATGAGCCAACAACCCTAAAATGGAAAGTCGGCCTAAGTGTGGATGCTGTATGGTGGACTCAGCTAAGATGACGAGGTAAGAACCGGTCAGACTTACTTAGGGGGACATCAGAAGCCATGAAACACCTTCACATTCTCTGAGTTGTTAAATGTGAATTTCCAAATGAAATAGTGGTGAGTAAAAAAAAAAAAATTTTTATTAAAGACTACTTTGCCTTACAACACCCTCACTGTACCATTCCACCAGAAGTGGGTCTTAAAAATATGTATTTTAGTCCAAAACCTGTGTCTAATCCATCATAAAACTATGGCAGACATCAGGCAGTGTAGTAGTAACTACACAGTGCATAAAGTGTCTAAGACTGAACTTTGGAGGTGTGGAAACTGCAGATTTCTTAAAAAAAACAAGAAACAAGTCTCCTGAAAATGGAAACTGACAAAGATAAAGGGTGAACACACTAAATAGTGAATAACTGATCATATATGTAGTTGTTGAGGCTTCTAAGTAATGTGTTGTTAAATATATGCCACTGAAAATGAACAAACCGTACTGAGTGGCTTTTTGACTGTAAATTCAACAAAAGAATGGACTCTAAGTTTATCAAGTTTATTGCATGCTTATTACAGTTGGTCGTAATACAGGTGAATGTATTTGATGAAGAAAGTGGAAGACTCATTAACTCATTGCTACACTGATGTATTATGCATGTATGTTACTGAAAGCTTCGTCATGCTTAACGAGCTTCGCAGAAACAGGATGCATCTGTTCTTTAAGCGCGTCACACTTCACCTGTGCCTTTCTGTTTCAGCTCACAGTAAAACTATCATGTCTCATAATACCACTGACATCAGAGGTCATCTTAATATCTGTGACCAAAATAAAATCAAATAATGAAGGCAATATTCTTAACACATTTTAAATATTACTCAAGGTAATCATGTGTTCTAGTGCAATGTACTAATATAACAACGCAATTAGAATCACATTATTGCAAAAACAAAGTGAATAAATCCTTTTATGAACTTCAGATACATTTATAACATGGAACTAAACCAACTTCTTATAAAGCTTAAAAATTCATATATATATTATACAATTTATACAATATTTACACAATTATACAATAATTGATCATTTTATCAAATTTTGTTATGTCTTATAACTCAAGTCATAGTTATCTATAGAGCATGTTTAAAATCAACAGTGTTGTCGAAAGTCTGCAAAACAGTTCAAACAAACTAAATATTATTAAAATCAATCTTTATTCTAGTGCAATGAATGTGCAATTGTATAACAAAGCAATTATAATAGCATATATATATATATATAAAAACCTCTCATCTCCGAAATGGTAACTTTACAGGAGAAGGAAAAAATTTGCTTTACTTTTAATGTAAGTCAATGGAACTAGACTTTTTTCTGATTAACTTTAGGTTATTTCTTTTGGTCCATTCTTCATGAACTTTGCACACAATGTAAAGGCCTTTGCCCTTTGCCTTTGCACACAATGTTGTCTTCTGACAACAGTTATTATATATATATATATATACATACACAGTACTGTGCAAAAGTTTTAGGCATCTAAGTAAATTTTTAAACAATTGACCTCATCAGTGGTTTATCACAATATACATTAGAATAAAGTCATATTCATAATTCAAATAAACATAAGAAACAAGAATTTCTTGGGTCCATATTTTTCCTTGACACCTTCACAGCCTCCACAGCGACTTGTTAATATCATCAGTTACATCATGAGCTCAATTTACTGAAGCACAAAACCTGGAGCTGCTTTTTAACTACATATAATACTGGGCTTCCTCGAGGAGAGGCTTGGAAATGGTTAAATAAACACGCTGACATCCAGAAAATCACCATTTTATATATATATATATATATATATATATATATATATATATATATATATATATATATATATATATATATATATATATATATATTCTATACATTTTGTTTATTCAAATATTAAACTCAATAAACTCAGTAAACACAAACTACACAAATAACTAGACTTTGAAAATGTGTCTTGGGTGCTTGTGACTTTCGCTTTTCACTTTATATATATGTATATAGTACTGTATATATATATATATATATATATATATATATATATATATATATATATATATATATATATATATATATAAAACACCTTCATTAACTAAAATACATAATGTGAGATGTCTTTATATAAAAAATAAAAATATTTATATATTTTTCTGATTTGATAACCATTCTAATTTTGTCTGAGCTGATTAGTCAAGTCATTTATTTATAGAGCACATATAAAATCGTTATGTTGGGCAAAACCTGCAAAACAATTCAAGCAAACAAAACATTACAATAATGTACTGATACTATCATTTAAAGCTTAATTAAAAGTAAGTAAGGTAGCTTGTAAGTTGTGAGGGTCAGAAAGATAGAATGACTTCAGTGTCTTCATGTGAAGTTAAAGTCTCGTGAGTCTACCGTTGGGCTCTTTATTAATAAAGATTATTTTTTCACAGAGAAATATTCGAAGCAGTTCTGAGAGCAGCTGCAGAGGAAGCAGAAGCGTTCTAACTCAGGGGTTTAACAGATGTTCGCAGCAGAACGCTGTCAGTATGATATGAAACAGATCTTGAGACGCAGTGACTGGCCAACCAAATTAGAATTCAAGCCTCGACAGATGCAGTAACAGCAGAACAAGCAGAGCATGAGATCCACCATGAGTCCACAACCACTCAAAGCTTTAGACACACTGAAGGGTTTTTCTTATCTTTACACAACTGTTCCACTCATTTTACTCAAACGTTTGAAGCACACAAGCAGTTGTGCTATAAAACAACATACAAAATAACATCAGGAATCAGGAATGAAATATTTCAAATGCTGGAAAAAAACACAAAATGTGCCATAACTTTTGCACAGGTCACATTTTATGTTTTATTTTTTGTTTTTATATTAAATTCAGTAAATTTGATCAGTAATTATGCAGTAAAACGTGCAGAGGTGTGTTCACTTTTTTCCACTTAGAAAATCAACAAAATGCATTTTAATCTTGGATGCCCAAACTTTTGCATGCCACTGTCTCATCCTACAACTGGAAAGCTGATTTTCCAATTTCTCAATATCAGAAAGCCAATTTAGTAGTAAAGAAGTTATTAATAGTAGCAAACAATGTTATCTGACTTGTATAAAATCTAATTCTAACACAAATAGTTATATTTCATGTAATGTATAGAGTTACACTTTTTATAACTTATTATATAATATTTATAATGTATCAAAGTTTTTATTTGCCTTGTGAATTTTGACATCGTTCAGTCAGGGCTGTTTTCTCTGTGGTGTCTTGGTGGAAACAGCCAAGTGAGCTCATGCATTGGTTAGGCCTTCAGGAGCTGAACTGAAGGCCTGATTTCCAATGGTGAGATCAATGTTGTGAGAAAACATTTTGGAAGTTCTAGATATGTCACTGAATACAAACCAATTTCAGTTCCTGTTAAGCATGGACATCGGTGGTAGCTCTATTTTGGACTCTTTATGTACGGATTCACCGTCTTTCCCAGTGCTGTTCATTTTAAGGCCTGAAACATACTTGTTGACTGCAAACACTTTGAGCTCCACAAACGGGGTTATGAATACATATATTTATGCATGTACACTGGCAATGTGTCTACAGCAATGTCTATAACCAGGATCATAAAATGCCACGAGAAAAATAAAGTACATAAAGTATTAAGTGATTTTTTTTAAAAATGCCAAAAATATTTTACTCAGTGTGAGACAATGCAAAGTGCAAGTGAGTGAAGAGAAATGTTGAAAGGCCAAGAAGACTAAGAAGAACTGCAGGGGGCGCTAGAGTACAACAAATGAAGTGCAAATGTGAACTACACACATCCCCCACAGACCCAGTACATTATCAGAGATACAAAGCAGATAAAATCCTAAATAATGAAACAAACACACCAGAACGTTCACACAAAGAGCCAAACTGTGGACTAGAGACACAAACAACACCATTTTAAACACAACAGAGGCAGCAGTGGAGTGGAATAACAAGGAAAACATGGATAAGACGACTAACAAAGTGTCAGGATTTGTACATTTTAAAAGAAAATGGAGACAAAAAGAAAAAAACAAGCTGATCCAAATTGTTCATGAATCATTTCTGATGGAATTCCAGTGAAATTTTCTCTACTATCTCGTTTTAAGTGGCTTGCAATGAGGCAGCAGTGGAGTGGAATACCGAGTAAAACATGGATAAAATTACAACAGAAAGACAGAATTCATGAGATTTAAAAGCAAAATGACATGAAAATCTCTCCAGCCAAATTGTTTGTGGGACATTTCTGACAAAATTCCATTATAACATTATCTTCAAGCTCTTTATAACTGGACTGGAAGTGCATTATCTGTCCAGAAGTATCCATGAAGTCAGCTGCTTTAGAGGGGAACATTTTTCCAACGTTTTTCTGTATAATTCAATCACTGGCAAAGATTTTGGCCAGTCTGATTAAATACAGTCCGGTTACAGATTGAGATTGAGATGTTTCTATGCACTCTACTCAATCTGATGGAAAATCTCCATTTACATGCACACTACAAGTATTCACCACTTCAGTACCTCTTAAGTGTGGATGTTACCATGACAACGAGCATCACTTGAGTCCAGTCAGCGTGAGATGAGCCGCAGTTCGTTACCTGAGCTTTCATCTGGCGCTGTAATTGCGTTAATTACCTTAAAATGGTGTCAGACTGAGGAACACATACTTCACATGTACCTATTAAAGAAGGCCGAGAGGAAGACGTCGTGTTCTGAGACACATAAGCTGGACGCCTGTCCCACCGCCACCCATAAACTTCGTCTCCTCTGCGGACCGGTTTCTGCTCTGCCATGTTGAACGTTAGAAACAAACGCAACGTAATTCAGTGGTTTGGTGTTTAAATGGTTTATTGTAAAGAAACGTACAGATTAAGATTTCTTCACAGTGTGGATTCGAACCAGGGACCAGGGGTCGCCATGTCTATGACAGAAATCTAGAAACATAGCCATTTGATTTAATATATAAATATATAGTATAAAATATGTAATAAATGTGAATAAAATAAATGTGTAATACCATAAACCACTGGTGAACCTACACGTTTTTCTATGCCGTGATAATCATAAAACAGCGCTAAATCTAAAAAAAAAAGTTTTATTTCGCAACTGTTTTGTAGTGATCCTCCATCACAACATCATGAGTGACGATTCACTTCCATCCATGACGTCATGATGCAAATCCAGTGCGTTGTGGCTCCATCCAGTACTTATGTGCTGCTGAGCTGAGTGGAGCAGTAGAGTCTCATCAACACTCACCATGAAGATCACGCTCTCCTTACTACTGATACTACTCAGCTTCAGCAGTGAGTTCCTGACTGATAAACCGTGTCTCTGTGTCACAGCATTAATTATATATTAATAAGTAAATATTCTACGTATTTCAACAGGTGTGAAATGTCAAAGCATGGAATCATTACAAACTGCAGTTCAGCTAAAACCTGGAGAAACTCTGAGTCTCTCCTGTAGAGGATCTGGATTTATAATGGCAGACTATGGTTTTCACTGGATCAGACAACAGACTGGAAAACCACTGGAGTGGATGGGATACATTTATTATGACAAGTCTGTTCAAGGAAGAGTAGAAATGATCAAAGACGGTTCTGGCAGCATGGTGTACCTGAAACTGTCTGGTGTGACAGTCGAGGACTCAGCTGTGTATTACTGTGCAAGAAGCTCACAGTGATGAACATCTGTGGAAGCACTGTACAAAAATATGGAGCTGCTTTTTTGATAGATTATAAAACACCCAAGTTTAGGAGATTAAAATCTGTCATTTATGTAGTTTAGTTTAAATACATAGTCAGTGTATATTTTCCTCATTATTCTATATTTTTACTATATCGATGTCAAACTTTTTGGCTAGTTAATTGTTTCCTTAATAGTAACTTTTTATCAGATGTCTACAGACTAAGACAGACTAACTGGTATCTTATTGAGCTACAGTTTTAGAAATACGGCTATTTTCTGTACACTGATATAAACACTACACAAGCTTTAAGATCCATTCAACACACTTTCTCTTATTCATCAAAGTTGCGTACGATCTAATCAAATTGTAAAGTGCATTTTGTTATTTATCAGTTCCATCTTTGGGGTAACAGTACGGTCAAACTCCTCATTTGGGATTACAAACCCAAACTATTATCAATGCCATATTATAATTACAATAATGAGAATTAAAAAGAAAATAAAAATAATACTAAGCATTTGTACATAATGCATATTACATACACATTAATATAAACAAATGCTGTAACTACTTGAAGTGTGCCACGATTGGCCCCTCCCAGTCCTCCATGTGATTTTGTTTCCCTCTGGTCTTGTCCATGTGCTTCCTTGTTTTGATTCTTCCCCGTTCTGCCCCCTTGTTTCTAGACTCCGCCCTTGATTGTTTTCACCTGTGTCTTGTTAACCCTTGTTGTTCTTGTATTTAGGCCCTGTGTTTTCCCCTGTTAGTTGCTGGTCTTTGTATGGTGTATCTAGTCTGTGTTCCTTTTCGTGATGTCTGTCTCTCGATCTCTCCTTGTTGGCTCTGAGACCCTGGACTGTTTAGACCCTGATTATGGATTTGACCCTAATAAATCACACTTCTCTCAGTGTATGCGTCCGCCTTTACAGACAAATTACACTTGTGTGTTTTATACTACTTACTCAGCCCACAAAATAGAAACTGTATCTTTCTCACATAATTATTAATACATAACTATTAGATCATTAAATAAGTGCAACACTTATGTAATTAAATAAGTATAAGAAATGAAGCGGAAATGTGAACAAAACAAATCCTCCAGAGACCCAGATCATTGTCAGGCATGCAAAGCAGACAAAATCCCACATAATGAAACAAAGACAGTAGCATGTTCACACATAGAGCCAAGCTGTGGACAAGAGACACAAGCAAGACCACTTTAAACACAACAGAGGCTGCAGTGGAGTGAAATCATAAGGAAAACATGGATGAAATGACGAAAAAGTGTGAGGATTTGTAAAATGTAAAAGAAAAAGGAGACCATAACCATAAATCAAGTCAATACAAATAGTTTGTGGATCATTTCTGACAAAATTCCAGTATCATATTCTCGTCTATCTCATTTGGCTTGACTGTATGTCATTGCTCCAAAAGTATCTAGACAGACCATCTAGTGACCCTCCATCACAACACAGTGACCAATGTTTTATTTCCATCCATGACATCATGATGCAAATCCAGTGTGTTGTGGCTCCATCCAGTACTTATGTGCTGCTGAGCTGAGTGGAGCAGTAGAGCCTCATCAACACTCACCATGAAGATCACACTCTCCTTATTACTGATAATACTCAGCTTCAGCCGTGAGTTCCTGACTGATAAACGTGTCTCTGTGTCAAAGCATTAATATAATTAATAGGACAATATTTTACCTATTTGTTTTACTTGTTTCAACAGGTGTGAAATGTGAAAGTGTGGAATCGTTACAAACTGCAGTTCAGAAGAAACCTGGAGAAACTCTGAGTCTCTCCTGTAGAGGATCTGGATTCACTTTTAGAAACTACAACATGCACTGGATCAGACAACCGACTGGAAAACCGTTGGAGTGGTTGGGAAGTGTCTGGGGCAGTGGAACTGGCAATGACTACTCAAAATCTTTTCAAGGCCGAATTGAAATCACCAGAGACAATTCCAACAGCATGGTGTACCTGAAACTGTCTGGTGTGACAGTCGAGGACTCAGCTGTGTATTACTGTGCAAGAGAGATTCACAGTGATAAATATCTGTGGAAACACTGTACAAAAACATGCAGCTGCTTTTCAGCTTACTGGTTGTTAAATAATCCATGTTTTAGGCATAAAAACATCCTGACTTTCATTTTATACTCACAGCATAGTTTAACTAAGGCTTAATGTTTCTCATCTTACTGTATTTGTTCTTGTGTTGATGTAAAAACTCCACATCATATGGAATTTGAATCCTGAAGCAGATGCAGAGAAGTTCATATGTCACAACATTACTATTACATTATTATTCACATGTAATATAAAAATCTGCCCTTTTTAATGCTACTTTGATGTATAAGGACATTTCCAAGCACACACTGCATGCTGGTAGTTTGAGGCCTGTAACGTACTTGTACGAGAACACAAACGCTTCATGCTCTGCCAGCAGAGTTTCACTCGTTGTTCAGGTCTAAAAACAACCGAACAAGCGGCAGTGCAGCAAACAATTAATGCAATGAATACAACTCCACAATTATTATCAGATATGCATAAGTGATATCCAGATATTTACATGTTCTCTAATTCTACAACTGTTTTCCCACACCAGACACTGACTCAAGCATCTCTGACTAAAATGCATCGTAAACGACAATTTAATCAAATGAAATAGAAATAAAGCAGACATTAAATTATGAATATTTTCATGAGCGTAAGTCCACTGGAATGTATATGAACTTTGTGTTGTAGTGACCTCCACCACAACACTGTGACTGACATTTTATTTCCATCCATGGCATCATGATGCAAATCCAGTGTGTTGTGGCTCCATCCAGTACTTATGAGCTGCTGAGCTGAGTGGAGCAGTAGAGCCTCATCAACACTCACCATGAAGATCACGCTCTCCTTATTACTGATACTACTCAGCTTCAATGGTGAGTTCCTGACTGAAAAACTGTTTAAACTGTGTGTCACAGCATTAATATATTATTAATAAGTAAATATTTGACTTGTTTCTACAGGTGTGAAATGTCAAAGCATGGAATCTTTACAAACTGCAGTGCAGAAGAAACCTGGAGAAACTCTGAGTCTCTCCTGTAGAGGATCTGGATTTAGCTTTAGTTGCTGTAGCATGCAGTGGGTCAGACAACTGGCTGGAAAACCACTGGAGTGGATCGGACGTGTTCGTGCTAGTGGAATCGGCAATGACTACTCAAAATCTTTTCAAGGAAGAACTGAAATCACCAGAGACAATTCCAACAGCATGGTGTATCTGAAACTTTCTGGTGTGACAGTCGAGGACTCAGCTGTGTATTACTGTGCAAAATCAGCACAGTGATAAATATCTGTGGAGGCACTGTACAAAAACATGCAGCTGCTGTTAGATGGTTATTTTCATGAGCGGATGTTTTTCCGAGTCTGAGTTTCAGCAGATGCTGAAGATGGTTAAGTAGGTGAACCACAGGGGGCAGCAGAGGACAAGAAACAATGTGCAGAATGAACAGTGTTAAAAACTTTACAAGCTGCATTGTTCATTAGTTTATCAGACTAACGTCATAGTTATATTTAAAGTGACAACCACAACAATTTACCCAACTGAAAGACGCTTTTCAGAGTCCAGGAGTTTGACTGACTGTGAGATACTTCTGCCTGCACCGGAGTGTGACTAGGCCATGAGCTGGAGCACTTGTCACCTCAGCACTGGAGCTTGCCTAGGCCTTTACATGAGGACTTTGCACCCCCACATCACAGGTTAACTAGGCCACAAGCTGGGATCTTCTCATGAAGGTAGCATGCTGTGACTAGGGTGTGAGTCTGGATGCCTCTTACCATGACAGCAGAGATTCTCTAGATCATGCGGCTGGACAACTCCCAATGTGGTAGCTAAATCTGACTAAGTCGGGACACATCTCACCGCAGTGGTGGGGTTTGACCAGGCCTTGAACCAGGAGCCAGGGAACTTTACATTGCAGTTAGAAGAGTTTTTGATGTTAGTCAAAGTCAGATGTACACACAAGTGCAAACTATGCCTTGATTGGACCATGTGCTCACAATGCTAACATTTGATTTAATTAGCCTGTATAGAGGATCACATTGAACTGCCTACTTTGTGTACGTTAATGAGATGCCGAGATTAAAAACTGACAGACAGGGATGTAAATAAATCGAGTTTTTTGCCGGCAGAACATCCATCCATCCATCCATCCATCCATTTTCTAAGCCGCTTCTCCGTCAGGGTCGCGGGGGGGTGCTGGAGCCTATCCCAGCAGTCTTCGGGCGGAAGGCAGGATACACCCTGGACAGGTCGCCAGTCCATCGCAGGGCAGACAGACAGATACAGACAGTCACTCACACACTCACACCTAGGGGTAATTTAGCATGTCCAATTGGCCTGACTGCATGTCTTTGGACTGTGGGAGGAAACCGGAGAACCCGGAGGAAACCCACGCAGACACGGGGAGAACATGCAAACTCCACACAGAGAGGACCCTGGCCGCCCGGTCGGGGAATTGAACCCAGGCCCTCCTCACTGTGAGGAGTTTTTTGCCGGCAGAACATTCTACAAGATATCTGAGTCAGAAAAAATTAAGATCTGTGAAACAATAAGTTAAGTGGTCATTTTTAAATCCCACAAATGGGGAAATTCCACCTCCGCATTTAACCCATCCGTGAAGTGAAACACCACATACACTCTAGTGAACACACACACTAGGGGGCAGTGAGCACACTTGCCCGGAGTGGTGGGCAGCCCTAACCTCCAGCCCATGACTGCCACCAAACATGGTCTAGCTGCAGTGTCTACTGTTATTGTTAAAGGGAGTCTTGCAACCACATGCTTTTGAGTCACTAATGCCAAATTACATCTGGTTTAAAAGGAACTGTAGTAAATTGGTTGTAACATTCAATCAGCCACACCCGTAATATCTCCAATGGCTTGTTGGTCAATTCTCACAGATTTAGTGCACTTAGTAACTATAAACCACTCGTTTAGGCTTCTTGTGTGACAGTTTGTACATAAACCAAGTGCAGAATTTGTCCAATTTGTACCTGAAAGTGGCGCAAAAAAGTTCTCTGGACTCTTACAACTACCAGCACTATTCATTGCCCTGATCAGGGAGATGGTACTGATCAATTCAACTTCTCCCAATGACATTTTATAGTTTGTCCACATATTGAAAAACTCCATTTCACAACAGAATGCCTAAGTCATAATCTGAGGATGCAGGCAGGATGAACCATCTCCTAATGTAGACTGAAGTATAATGAAACCAAAGCAAGTACCAAGAGACCACAACGATCAAAACCTTATATAGTATGGGCTTAATATAAACCGGAGTTATTTTTACAGTTCATTTTAATGTGAAAATTGTGAAAAATCATAAAAATGGAATATATCCTATTAAATGAAACAGAAAATGAAACGTTTTAAACAACAATATTCTGTGTATGTCTTGGTTCTGTGTATATTGACGTACAAAAGCTTGGGTGCCCCAGTTAAGTTACGTGATAATAACACACTCCTGAACACTTTAATGCATAGATACTGTTTATTTGCTGAGTGTGACATAAAATAAAAGAAAATGTAGCCTGTGCAAAGTTATGGCCACATTATTTTGACCACAGCTGAAATGACATTTTTAGCCTCTGGTGCTCCGATAAGCATCCATTCATACTTGTAGTTGGGTCACATGTGGGCACTACATTGGAGCGTCTTGTAGGTCGAGGATCTTTCTTGAGGTGTCTGGTCTGTGAAACCTTAATAGTATAGACAATACTAATTTGATGTTTAGTTTGATGTTTAAATAGAGAAGTTATGTGTAGTCAGTGCTAGAGTTCAGCGTCGACAGTGGTTTAACCCTTTATTTTCACTGATCTCCGTTACAGCTTCATGACATCATGATGCAAATCCAGTGTGTTGTGGCTCCATCCAGTACTTATGTGCTGCTGAGCTGAGTGGAGCAGTAGAGTCTCATCAACACTCACCATGAAGATCACACTCTCCTTACTACTGATACTACTCAGCTTCAGCAGTGAGTTCCTGATCCAATGTTTAATTAGTACTCTATTTGTTACATGAAAAAACCCATATATTTAATACCTATTTTCCTTCAGCAGGTGTGAAATGTGAAAGTATGGAATCTTTACAAACTGCAGTTCAGAAGAAACCTGGAGAAACTCTGAGTCTCTCCTGTAGAGGATCTGGATTTGATTTTAGCAGCTACTACATGCACTGGATCAGACAACAAGCTGGAAAACCGTTCGAATGGATGTGCCGTATTTATGGGAGTGGTGGTGGAATTTTTTATGGAAATGGTTTTGAAGGCCGAACTGAAATCACCAGAGACAATTCCAACAGCATGGTGTATCTGAAACTGTCTGGTGTGACAGTCGAGGACTCAGCTGTGTATTATTGTGCAAGAACCACACAGTGATGAAAAATGTGGAAACACTGTACAAAAAATGGGCCTGCTGTTAAACGGTTATTTTCCTAAGAGGCTACAATACAGAGTCTTAGTTTCAGAACGTGGTATTATAGGAAGTTAAGCTGAACAAAACATAGGGGGTTGTAGAGGACAACAAATGTAGTACAATGTGAATAAGCCTTAGATTGGTTCCAGTCAGACTTCACTGACAGACAACTGTTTATCACTATAGATAAGCACCATTTATCCAATGCTCCTGTTAACCATGGTGTGCCTCAAGGTACAGTCCTTGGTCCCGTCCTATTTTAATATATATGAGTAAATCATTCACAGCTATAGCCAATTCCACCACTTCTTCCTTAGATGGCAACAACTGTATAAAACCAAGCTAGTAGGCCTGCAGACTTCTTCTACAAACATTAGTGAAAGAATGGGTCGCTCTCAGGAGCTCAGTGAATTCCAGTATGGTACCATGATCGGACGCCACCTGTGCAGTCTTGTCCAGTCTTGAAATTTCCTCACTACTAAATATACAAGGCAAAACTTAAGCTTAAAATAATGCAACTTTACACTATCATAAATTGATAAACAGCCACTTCTTTCAAATATTTGAATGGTTTTGTTACAAAATGTGTTAAATGCCACTTTTTTTTGCATGATGTTATGTTGTTAGGGGGCATCTTCACACATACAGAAAATATCAAAGCAATATGACTAATATCTTATTTACTAGAGAAATAAAAACATGTTTTCCATTATACGTTACACATTAACTGCCAGCAGTTTCCTAAAATTAGGGCTAGGCATATGACAATATTTTTCATTATAATGATAAATGTAGAATTGTGAGAAAAAAGTCAGAATTGTGAGAAAAAAGAATTGTGAGATTAAAGTCAGAATTGTGAGAAAAAAAGTCAGAATTGTGAGATTAAAGTCAGAATTGTGAGAATAAAGTCAGAATTGTGAGAATAAAGTCAGAATTGTGAGATTAAAGTCAGAATTGTGAGAAAAAAGTCAGAATTGTGAGATTAAAGTCAGAATTGTGAGATTAAAGTCAGAATTGTGAGAAAAAATTCAGAATTCTGACTTTAATCTCAGAATTCTGGCTGCCCTTTTTTTTCCCCAATGCCCCATTTTTTTTAATAGTGGCCCTAATCCTCTTTCGTATAAAACAATGATAATGGTAGTACAAAAAAAATCTAATAATAATAATAATAATAATACTGAAGAGTTTAGGGCCTGGTGTGAAAGGGCGGGTTGACTCTACAGGTTTTCTTTCACCTACTTCCATACATCCCCCATAACAATGCATTTTAGTTCCATCCATGACATCATGATGCAAATCCAGTGTGTTGTGGCTCCATCCAGTACTTATGAGCTGCTGAGCTGAGTGGAGCAGTAGAGGCTCATCAACACTCACCATGAAGACCACGCTCTCCTTACTACTGATACTACTCAGCTTCACTGGTGAGTTCCTCAACATTTTATTCAAACTCTCTGTTAATGTAATTTAAATATAAATGAAAATGACATTTTGCTTCCTTCAGCAGGTGTGAAATGTGAAAGTATGGAATCATTAGAAACTGCAGTTCAGAAAAAACCTGGAGAAACTCTGAGTCTCTCCTGTAGAGGATCTGGATTTACTTTTAGCAGCTACAACATGAACTGGATCAGACAACAGGCTGGAAAACCACTGGAGTGGATGGGATGGATTCGTTATGACGGAGGTGACAATGGCTACTCAAAGTTATTTCAAGGCCGAACTGAAATCACCAGAGACAATTCCAACAGCATGGTGTATCTGAAACTGTCTGGTGTGACAGTCGAGGACTCAGCTGTGTATTACTGTGCAAGAAACTCACAGTGATAAATATCTGTGGAAACACTGTACAAAAACATGGAGCTGCTGTTAGATGATTATTTTCATGAGAGGATGTTGTTCAAAGTTTTGGCTTCAGCAGGTGGCAAAGAAGGTTTATCAGAACAAACCCAAGAAGATTAAGATCGAACAAACACAGGGGGGCAGTCGAGAATAAGAAATGAAGTGCAGAAAAGACCAGAACTAAAATATTTGCAAGTTCCATTTCATATATATATATATATATATATATATATATATATATAAATATAATGTGGTAGAAAATGTAGTTTTTATATATGTTATAAGCTAAACAGTCAATCAGTAAAACTCTTCTTTCCAAAAAAGCAGGCTAAAAACAACACCTGAGCTTGACTGGCCTGTCAAGTAAACATTTTTCTGCACACAGCATCAAACTCTCAAGTCATAAAAAAAGAAAAGAGGAAAATTCAAGAAGGAACTTTGCTAAGATGTTGCTAAGCCATTGTTATAGGTGGTTTGAGAAGGAGTTACCTCCCTGGTGTTTGCTAGGATGTTGCTATGGTATTCCAGGTAGTTGCTAATATGTTTATACTCATCTTGATGTAGTCGGTCCCAAAAGCACAAGTGCACTTTTCTTATGTAGGATCTATGATCCTGCAAACGTTCACAGTTCTAGCTCGAAAACTATGACCTGTGAAAACAGTACACAAAAAACCTGCAATAATAAACCAAAATATCAATAAATTGGCTTTGACAATAATGTGACACACCATGTATTGGGTACCTGTCTTAAAGTATGGTGATGGTACATGCTACATGACCCACCTTTACCTGGAATTCAGCTATAGATGTCTTTAGATAGTCATGTTGTATTATCTTGTCATAATTTTAATAATTTAACAATTACCAGGAGTCTTTAGCTGTAACATACAGTGAATGATTCTGGGGTAATAAATCACACTGTGGGGAATCGGGGCAGAATTTACTCTACAGTTGCTTCATGGCTTGATAATAACCCAGTGATTTAACAGTGAATAAAATGTTGTGTTTATGTTTTACGTAGTAATAATAAGTACGTTGTTTAAAGGTAAATTAGTGCCCTCTAGTTCTCTGTCGGTTCTTTTTCTCTCCCAGGGATAATCACCTTTTGAGAATCATCATGTCAATCATCAACTATACATCAGCTTACTTTTCAATCAGTAATATCAGAATACCATCTCTCAAAATGATTTAAAGCAAGGTGCATGCTCAAACTGTATGAGCAGAGCATTTAGAAGAAATTGTACATGCACAGAATTGTAAGGGTTTAGAATTATTAGTGAGTACAAAATGAATTAGTTTACTGTCCCAGTGAATAAAGGAATAAATAAAGCTGTCAGACACATTTAAAACAATGAAAACAGTAGTAAAATATATTAATAATAATAATAATAATAATAATACTGAAGAGTTTAGGGCCTGGTGTGGAAGGGCGGGTTGACTCTTTGTTTTAACAGAAGTCTACAGGTTTTCTTTCTATGTGGATTAAGTGCACAGGTGTGGGCTGAGTGATGAATTCCTCTGGACTATGGTAACTTGTCAGAATTGACCTTCTTATGTTGTAGTGACCCCCCATAACAACGCATTTTAGTTCCATCCATGACATCATGATGCAAATCCAGTGTGTTGTGGCTCCATCCAGTACTTATGAGCTGCTGAGCTGAGTGGAGCAGTAGAGTCTCATCAACACTCACCATGAAGATCACACTCTTCTTACTACTGATACTACTCAGCAGTGAGTTTTTGAATAATTGATTAAAACTTTATCTACATGTTATTAAAATGTAGTTAATAATAAAATATTTTGCTTCCTTCAGCAGGTGTGAAATGTGAAAGTATGGAATCATTAGAAACTGCAGTTCAGCTAAAACCTGGAGAAACTCTGAGTCTCTCCTGTAGAGGATCTGGATTTACTTTTAGCAGCTACTACATGAACTGGATCAGACAACAGGCTGGAAAACCGCTGGAGTGGATGGCATACATTTCCGACCTTGCATTCAGTACAGGCTACGCAACGTCTTTTGAAGGCCGAACCGAAATCACCAGAGACAATTCCAACAGCATGCTGTACCTGAAACTGTCTGGTGTGACAGTCGAGGACTCAGCTGTGTATTACTGTGCAAGCAGCTCACAGTGATAAATATCTGTGGAAACACTGTTCAAAAACATGGAGCTGCTGTTAGATGGTTATTTTAATGAGAGGATGTTGTTCAAAGTTTTGGCTTCAGCAGGTGGCAAATAAGGTTTATCAGAACAAACCCAAGAAGATTAAGATCGAACAAACACAGGGGGGCAGTAGAGAATAAGAAATGAAGTGCAGAAAAGACCAGCACTAAAATATTTACAAGTTCCATTTCATATATATACATATATATATATATATATATATATATATATATATATATATATATATATATATATATATATATATTCATATATATGTATATATAAAATCATGCATTCTTGGGAATATTTTATACATAAACACACATTATATATATATATATATATATATATATATATATATATATATATATATATATATATATATATATATATGTATTATAATAAAAATATAATATATTTTATATATCATATATATACATATATGTGCATATATTATTTTTTATTATATTTATATATTGTGCTGCCACTGCTGGAGCGCAGTAGCGCCACCAGCCCACTAGGGGAGCAGGTGGGCGGGTTAACCTAAGTTTCTGCAATTTAATAAGAAAACAAGTTGAGAGAGTCTGAACTGGTAGCGTCCCGCAGGTTGTTGTTCTCAAAGTTATTTTTCACACAGAGCATGGGAAATATATGCCTGTAAGTATGAGTGCATTCTAAGTTCATGGAGAGTGATGTAATGTAGTTTGTAGTCTTGTTTATGTTATTACGCAGTCGCGCTCATCAATGCTAATCGCGTTAGCTTGTCTATGGGAAAACCCATTATATGTTAGCATCGAGCTAGCGGGATGCATACTACCTATTGTTTATCTTTTATGGGGGCTATGCCAGCTGCAGTTTAAGACAGTGGAGCTTTAATTTAGATCGTGAAATATATATATTATGTGACTATATGCGTGTTGTACTATGTTCTTTCTTATGTTTGTAGTTTTACAGTGCCTTCATTAGAGAGTCAAATAAACCCTACTACGATGGTGGAAAACCTTTGCCTCTTATTTTGAAGAACTGTTATCTATCTGCATAACTGGACATCCAAGTACATTGAGGGCAGAATAGTAAAAAGGCATCATTCTCATCAAACATAGTGAGTTCTGGGAAAAGAAAGAATGGATGATACGCTGGAAACAAGGTCAAAAGCGTCTAGTTCCTTACGCTCCAGCCGGCTTACATCATCATCTACTGCTGCCGCCAGAGCAAGAGCAAAAGCAGAAGCTGCCCGTGTCCAGCTCTCCTTTGCAGAGCAGGAAGCTAACATCCTGAAACAACAAGCTGAACAGCTTAAGAAGAAAGCTGATTTGGACGCAGAGCTGCACATACTGAAATCACAGAAGGCAGCGGCAGCAGCGCTAGCTGAGGCTCAAGCATGGGAAGCGTCCGCACAGGAAAGCAAGCACCCACAACAGCCCCAGCTGGACAATATGCCACCAATCAACGCCAAAGAACGAGTATAAGAGTATGTGCAACAACAGTCAGAACTCAGCGTTAATCTGCAGACTTCAGAGGTAAATTCTCCTGGAATCCCACTTCCTCCAGTTACACAGCCAGATATCTCCATTGCGGCAACAGTAAAAGCATACAAGGAATCAAGTACCTGTCAGCCTAGTGTGTACAACAGTCAAGAGTTTGCACCTTTGCCATCCTACTGTGCCATGAGTCCCAAGAAAGAATCGTACAACTGGAGTTACGGAGGACAGACGACGAATGATGGATTTCACCATCCCTAGCCCAAGCTAGTGACACCCAAACCGACAAGGGGCAGTCGTGGTGACACTTCAGATCTAACAAAATATCTGATACGGAAAGAGATGATCAGCTCTGGTCTGCTGGAATTCGATGATCGACCAGAGAACTACTGGGCGTGGAAGACTTCCTTTCTAAGTGCAATTCAAGATCTGAGTATATTACCTCAAGAAGAGCTAGACCTGCTTTCCAAATGGCTTGGCCCACACTCAGCTGCACAGGCCAGGAGAGTCAGAGCTGCATATATAAACAATCCTACAGCAGGCCTACAGATGGTGTGGCAGAGACTGGAGGAGTGTTTTGGAGCACCAGAGGTGATTGAGCATGCACTTCTAAAGAAAGTTGAGGATTTTCCTAAGCTGATGAATAGAGACAACCAACGCTTAAGAGAACTGGGGGATCTTCTACTCGAACTTCATGCTGCAAAAACAAGTGGCCATCTTCCTGGTCTTTCACATCTTGACACAGCACACAGAGTCAACCCAATTCTGGAAAAGCTTCCATATCACCTTCAGGAGAAATGGGTAACAGCCGCCTCAAGGTTCAAGAGAGATAATGCAGTATCCTATCCTCCATTTTCATTTTTTGTTGGTGTAGTGAATGAAGAAGCCAGAATTCGCAATGACCCAAGTTTTTCCTGTGTCACCTCTGCCAGTGCCAGCAATCCGAAAACAGAGAGAATGGTAAGGCAGAACTATCAACCCCCTTTGTCTGTTAAGAAGACAGAGATTTCAAGTGTTGGGGGAGCCAGCTCTAACACTCCCACTGACAAGAACAACATAGACCCCGATAAACAATGTCCGCTACACAGTAAGCCTCACCTGCTGAGAAAATGCCGTCTCTTCAGAAGTAAGACTTTGGAGGAAAGAAAGACTTTCTTGAAACACAAACAAATTTGTTTTAAGTGTTGCTCTTCTGTTAATCACATAGCCAAAGATTGTTTGAAGGCAGTACAGTGCACAGAGTGTGGTAGTGGAAGGCATATCACTGCACTACACCCTGATCCCCTTCCCCGTAGATCGGAGAGCTCAGTGACCACGGATGAGCATGGCGGGGAGGAAAGAGAATCAGCTGCAGCTGATGTGACATCAAAATGCACAGAAGTATGTGGAGGTACGATCGGCTCAAGATCATGCTCCAAGATATGTTTGGTTAAAGTGTTTCCTGCCGAACAACCAGAGAAAGCGGTTAGCATGTATGCTGTTCTGGATGAACAAAGCAACCGCTCCTTGGCTAAAACATACTTTTTTGACATCTTTAACATTCAAGGACAACCAGAACCATACACATTGAAAACATGTGCAGGCGTCAGAGAAGTAGCAGGGAGACGAGCCAGCCACTTCATAGTAGAGTCGCTTGATGGTATGACTCAGCTTCCCTTGCCCAATCTCATTGAGTGTGATATGATACCTGATGATAGGACTGAAATCCCGTCACCCGAAGTTACTTCCTATTACCCACAACTGAAACCAGTCCAAGGTAAAATTCCAGAAATTGATCCAGGTGCGGAAATCCTTCTCCTCCTTGGCAGAGACATTTTGTGTGTGCACAAGGTAAGAGAACAGCATAACGGACTCCATAACGAGCCATATGCTCAACGGCTCGACCTTGGTTGGGTAATCGTGGGTGAAGTGTGTCTAGGGCAGGTGCACAAGGCAGCCAATGTTAGCGTATACAGGACCAACATTCTGCTAAGTGGACGAGCTTCACTCTTGAGTTCATGTCCAAACAACGTACGAGTCAAAGAAAAGCTTAGTTGTCACATGCTAAACCTGAGTGTTCAAAGCTCCGAACAGCACCTGGGTAGAAAGATAAATGATCTTGGCAGTCAGGTGTTTCATAGGACACGACAAGACGACACCCCCGCTATGTCAGTCGATGATGAATGTTTCTTGAATACGCTAGAAGAACAAGTCTACAAAGATGGTTTCAACACTTGGGTTGCTCCATTACCTTTTCGGTCACCACGAAACCGTCTTCCCAACAACCGACCTCAAGCTTTAAAGCGTCTTTCATCCCTTCGCCGAATGCTAAACAAAAAAACGCAAATGAGAAAACAGTTCATTGATTTCATGCAAAGGATGCTGGAAGAGAAACAAGCAGAGCCAGCACCACCATTAAAAGAAGGCGAGGAAAGTTGGTATCTACCTATATTTGGAGTATATCACCCACAGAAACCTGACCAAATAAGAGTGGTATTCGATTCAAGCACCAGACACGAAGGAATTTCCCTCAATGACGTGCTTCTGAGTGGACCTGATCTGAACAATGCTCTTCTTGGAGTTCTCATTCGGTTCCGTAGAGAACCCATAGCAGTCACTGCGGATGTTCAGCAGATGTTTTACTGCTTTAAAGTCTGCGAGAAGCATCGAAACTTTCTGAGGTTCCTGTGGTATGAAAACAATGATCTGCAAAAGCCAGTGAAAGAGTTCCGAATGACAGTACACGTGTTTGGCAACAGTCCATCACCAGCAGTTGCTATTTACTGCTTCAGGCGAGCTGCATTGGAAGCAGCCGACTCCACTGCTTGTGCAAAAGAGTTCATCACACGCAATTTTTATGTGGACGACGGACTTGCATCATTTCCTAGTGAAACAGAAGCCATTAGTGTCCTGCAGACTTCCCCAAAGATGCTAGCTAAATCGAACATCAAACTACATAAAATCGCATCCAACAGTAGCAGTGTCATGCAGGCATTCTCACCCGAAGACCTGGCCAAAGATTTGAAAAACCTTGATTTAGGAGTGGAATCACTACCTCTTCAGAGGAGTCTGGGTTTAGTTTGGAACCTTGAGACAGACAACTTCATGTTCTGTGTTTCAAAGGAGGAGAAACCTTTGACAAAAAGAGGCATTTTGTCTGCAGTGAACAGTTTGTTTGACCCCTTAGGCTTTGTGGTACCAGTCACAGTGGGAGGAAGAAACTTGGTGAGGAACCTATCTGTGGAACAGTATGACTGGGACACACCACTGCCAGCATCCAAGCAGGAACATTGGACTCTCTGGAAAGACTCTATGAAAGACCTAGAACAGCTCCAGATTCCAAGACCTTATGTTCCAGTTTCTTTATCGATGCAGACACAGCGCAGAGAGTTGTGTGTGTTTTCAGATGCGTCAGTCATAGCCATAGCTGCTGTGGCTTACTTGAAGACAGTTTCTACAACAGGACAGTGCCATGTGGGATTCATCATGGCAAAGGCAAAATTTGCTCCACGCCCGGCACATACTGTTCCTCGACTTTGCGCAGCGGTCCTGGCGATCGAGTTGGCAGACTTTATTCAGGACGAACTGGACATTGACATTCATTCTGTGATGTACTATACTGACAGTAAAATAGTCCTGGGTTATATTCATAACACTTCACGCAGGTTTTATGTCTATGTGGCAAACAGGATAACCCGAATCAGAAAGTCTTCACATCCAGATCAGTGGCATTACATCTGCACTGAAGAAAACCCAGCGGATCATGGAACTCGACCAACAACTGCTACAACCCTCAAAGGCACCAACTGGTTTACTGGACCTTCATTCCTATCAAAACCCCAAGAAAGCCACAGTTCTCAGACAGATGTCTTCGAACTGCTGGATCCAGATATGGATCTAGAAGTTTGCCCCAAAGTGACACCCTGTAACACAGTTGTGAAAGAAGGTGGACTTGGAGTTCAGAGGTTTCATAGGTTCTCCACTTGGAAGTCTTTGACTCGTGCACTCTCCACACTAATCAAGAAGGCAAGAAGTGTTGCAAAAACACATGGTGGTAACACAGGAGATGAGGAGGCACAGGCGGTGACAATAATCATTAGAACCACGCAACAACATGCTTACAAAATGGAGTTTCTGTGTCTTGCCAAGGGAGATCAAATCTCCAAACAAAGTCCACTTCGGAAGCTGACACCCTTTCTGGACAAAGATGGATTATTGAGAGTCGGTGGCCGTATGTCTGCAACTGATATGTCGTTTGAGGATAGACACCCTCTGATTATTCCCAAGCTGCACATTGCTACATTGCTGGTGAGAAAATATCATGAGCAGTCTGCACACCAAGGACGACATTTCACGGAAGGAGCTATTAGATTAGCAGGACTTTGGCTAATTGGAGGGAAACGACTTGTGTCAAGTGCGATACATAAATGTGTAACTTGCAAAAGACTGAGAGGTAAAATGCAGGTCCAGAAGATGTCAGACTTGCCACCTGACAGTGTCACCAGAGCCACCATTTACTCATGTTGGTTTGGATGTTTTCGGACCTTGGATGGTGACTGCCCGAAGGACAAGAGGAGGGCATGCTGAAAGTAAACGATGGGCCGTCATATTCACTTGTCTGAGCACTAGAGCGGTGCACATCGAGGTCATAGAGACGATGACCACTGCAAGCTTCATCAATGGACTCAGACGTTTCAGTGCCATTAGAGGGCCCATTAAAACAATTCGATCAGACCAGGGCACAAATTTCATTGGAGCCTGTAAAGAACTCAAACTCAACACAACTGATCCTGAGTTGAAGACATACCTTAAAGACAACAAGAGCACATGGATATTCAACCCTCCCCACTCTTCCCACATGGGCGGAGTGTGGGAGAGGATGATCGGCATTGCTCGACGGATTTTGGATGCTCTTCTCCTCAAGCTGAATCCATCGTATCTCACACATGAGATACTAGTCACTCTGATGGCGGAAGTCACTGCCATTATGAACTCAAGACCATTGGTCTCAGTGTCCTCTGACCCAGAAGCGCCAGCAGTTCTTACCCCATCAATGTTGTTGACACATAAAAAGGATACATTGGCTGCACCTTCTGGGGATTTTGATGTTAACGATCTTTCCAACAAACACTGGAGGAGAGTCCAAGCCCTTGCTGATGCCTTTTGGAAAAGGTGGAGGCAGGAGTATCTGACGACGCTTCAAACAAAGGGAAAATGGAATATGGAGAAGCCCAACCTGCAAGTAGGAGATGTGGTGCTGCTGAAGGACTCACAAATGAAAAGAACTGAGTGGCCTACTGGACTTGTGGTTAAAACCTTTCCTAGTCGAGATAATACAGTGCGTAAGGTGGAGGTTAAAGTAGTCAAACATGACATTCCTAGAGTGTATTTGCGTCCTATTTTAGAGTTGATTTTACTGTTCCATGCAAAAAATGTATAGTGGTGTAAAATACCAGGCGGGGAGTGTGCTGCCACTGCTGGAGTGCAGTAGCGCCACCAGCCCACTAGGGGAGCAGGTGGGCGGGTTAACCTAAGTTTCTGCAATTGAATAAGAAAACAAGTTGAGAGAGTCTGAACTGGTAGCGTCCCGCAGGTTGTTGTTCTCAAAGTTATTTTTCACACAGAGCATGGGAAATATATGCCTGTAAGTATGAGTGCATTCTAAGTTCATGTAGAGTGATGTAATGTAGTTTGTAGTCTTGTTTATGTTATTACGCAGTCGCGCTCATCAATGCTAATCGCGTTAGCTTGTCTATGGGAAAACCCATTATATGTTAGCATCGAGCTAGCGGGATGCATACTACCTATTGTTTATCTTTTATGGGGGCTATGCCAGCTGCAGTTTAAGACAGTGGAGCTTTAATTTAGATCGTGAAATATATATATTATGTGACTATATGCGTGTTGTACTATGTTCTTTCTTATGTTTGTAGTTTTACAGTGCCTTCATTAGAGAGTCAAATAAACCCTACTACGATGGTGGAAAACCTTTGCCTCTTATTTTGAAGAACTGTTATCTATCTGCATAACTGGACATCCAAGTACAGCGAGGGCAGAATATATATATATATATATGTACATATATTATTTTTTATTATATATATATATATATATATATAAAATGTTGTGTTTGTGTTTTATGTAGTAATAATAAGTACATTGTTTAAAGGTAAATTAGTGCTCTCTAGTTCTCTGTCGGTTCTTTTTCTCTTCGCCTTTTGAGAATCATCATGTCAATCATAAACTATACATCAGCTTACTTTTCAATCAGTAATATCAGAATACCATCTCTCAAAATGATTTAAAGCAAGGTGCATGCTCAAACTCTACAAGCAGAGCATTTAGAAAAAATTGTACATGCACAGAATTGTAAGGGTTTAGAATTATTAGTGAGTACAAAATGAATGTTTACTGTCCCAGTGAATAAAGAAATAAATAAAGCTGACAGACACATTTAAAACAGTGAAAACAGTAGTAAAATATATTAATAAATATAATAATAATAATAATAATATTGAAGAGTTTTTAGGGCCTGGTGTGGAAGGGCGGGTTGACTCTTTGTTTTAACAGAAGTCTACAGGTTTTCTTTCTATGTGGATTAAGTGCACAGGTGTGGGCTGAGTGCAGATTTCCTCTGAACTATGGTAACTTGTCAGAATTGACCTTCTTATGTTGTAGTGACCCCCCATAACAACGCATTTTAGTTCCATCCATGACATCATGATGCAAATCCAGTGTGTTGTGGCTCCATCCAGTACTTATGAGCTGCTGAGCTGAGTGGAGCAGTAGAGTCTCATCAACACTCACCATGAAGATCACGCTCTTCTTACTACTGATACTACTCAGCTTCAGCCGTGAGTTCCTGAGTGTTTAATTCAAACGTTTTGTGTATGTCATAAAAATGTAGTTCATTATTACATATTTTACTCTTTTCAGCAGGTGTGAAATGTCAAAGTATGGAATCGTTACAAACTGCAGTTCAGCTAAAACCTGGAGAAACTCTGAGTCTCTCCTGTAGAGGATCTGGATTCACTTTTAGCAGCTACGACATGCACTGGATCAGACAACAGGCTGGAAAACCGCTGGAGTGGATGGCAGAAGTTTGGGTTGGTGGAGGTAGAAAGGCAAAATCTCTTGAAAGCCGAATGGAATTTAATAAAGACAATTCCAACAGCTTGGTGTCTCTGAAACTGTCTGGTGTGACAGTCGAGGACTCAGCTGTGTATTACTGTGCAAGAAGCTCACAGTGCTAAATATCTGTGGAAACACTGTACAAAAACATGGAACTTCAGCAGGTGGCAAAGAAAATTATACAGAACAACCACAAGGGGCAGCAGAGGACAAGAAATGAGGTGTATATTTAGCCTTGTCCTCTATGTAGTCGACAAAAGTCATGACTATATTTACAGCTGTAGTAGTTAAAATAATCTGATCTACTTCATCAGCAAAAAAGGAACATTTTGTATTTCATGCTTTTTTCTGATATGTTAAACTCTGTAAAATTTCTGCATTAAAATTGGCAGAAAATGTCTTATTTATGTCCTCTGTAGATGATGCGCTCACTCATTTTCACTTCAGCAAAACATATAATTTGACCAGGTGTGTTTTCCATACAGCCATAGTTCTTAGAAGTTGAATTGTGCATTACTGCCTTGTGTCTGTCTTACTGTGTTGAATGGAAATGGGAATTAGAACCGGCATTTTCATTGTTACTCCCTTGTCTGTTTTGGCCTAGACAAACATCATAATGATGGGTAGATGATCAAATTAATTCAAAATCCATTTGCCTGAAACAGGCCTACTGTAGAATGCTTTAGGATTGGAGAGGAAACAGCAGGAAAAAGCCACAGAAATAATCAAGTTTACTTAAAGCACGAGACATGACAAACTACTTTAATACGGAAATTGAAGCACCATAATACAGCATTGGAGTAACAATGGAGAACTTGGTTGGGACAATTAGCAGAACAAGGATGATAAACTTCACTAAAACGAAGAAAAGGACAACTGCAAAATAATGTCATTTATAGTAATCGTGATATGTTGGGGTGGAGGGGCTGATGGAGGAGAACAGGTAACGTATTTTGATGCTGTTTTGATTTGTCTTATGGAATACTTTAAACACCTGTTTCTACATGTTTCTTGTCCTTCTTCTTTACTTTGAGGTCCGGTTATAAAATTAAGCTGTCAATAAATGTTGGTTTATTTACACATGACAATTTTCCAGCCTCTGTTTATCCCTTAGATTTAAACAAGTTTTTTTACTGTGCCTTTAAGACTGATACCTGTAAGTGGTTTCTGTTCTTATTGGCTGCCCTGTATTGTGTCTCAGTCAAAAAGCAGTCTAGACTGAAACACTCATTACTTCAGCGTAGTGGGCGGGGCTAAACTGCTATAGGAGCATATATGTGAATGAGTTGTTTTTGCGACATCACAAAACCAAAGAATTCAAAATCCGCCGTTTTGTACAGCAACTTTTGATATATTGACCACGTGGCGTAGAGAGTGAATGAAACGTTTTAAAACTTAATAATGATGACATACTACTTCAAACTCTTTCATATAAAAGGGGGGAATTCAGTTTTTCATGATTTGGGCCCTTGTTTTGTTCATTTTGGGTATTTTCTTCCCAAATTAGTCACGTCCAGTTCCTACCTCTAGTTAGGTCTCCCCCATGACATTACGCTATCAGTGCTAGGAGGGTGAAGCTTAGCACAAGCTTCCACCGAATCATGAGAAGCATCACCACATCCTTTCCAACTGCTTCTAACGTAATGCTAACAGCCATCGTCTGTTTGGACGGCTGACACCCACATAGACTAACATTGCGCTGAGTGATCATGTACACCCAGAGAGAGTGAGGCCAAAGTGCTCTCACTCACAGATGGCTATGGCATCGCCCAGGGTGGAACTCACAATTTCCCAATGACATATATATATATATATATATGTAACCCTAACCCTAACCCTATGTATAAAATGTATTACAGAATACTATTTTTATCAAAAGTATGATTTCAAGCTATTTGTACTATTATTGTATTATGATTCCTGTGGTCCTGTGTGCTGGCTGTGGGCTTTGGGTTGCAGCCCAAAAAGTCAATTAAAAAAGGCATCTGAGTATCATCCTGCATATTAATCTGTAGTTTTACAGCTACTACAGCTTTTTCCTACTACTGATAGAAACATTTTAGAAGTAGGGATCAACAGGGTCTACTCAAAATCAGTTCTTGAGCACTTTTCAGTAGTAATTCAGTAATCCACTTTCTACAAATAGTCTATGGTCTTTCTACATTTGTAAAACTCTGTTTCATCACAGAATGTCTATATCATAATCCAATTATCCACACAGCGTGCAGTATGAACCAATTCCTAATGAATTCCTAATGTATAATGATATTCCTAATGAATTCTTAATGTATTCTTGAAATACACTAAAAACAAAAAAAGTAACAAAACTACATTTTTACAAGGTCAAAAAACCTGTTTTCATTATGTTAATGTTACCACAGAAGTCCTGAACTGGGCATTAGCTGAGTATCTGCAGTATCTAACGTGGTTGCCTCAAGATCCAGCTGACAATATATCCTTTATTCATACAGCCACCACTGAGGAATCAGCATGACTGACCTTCATGATTGATGTTGGTCTGAAACCAAAGTGAAATTCACTGGATCTCATGCACTGAGTCACTGGAATGAATCTGGCACACCTCTGACATGACAACTTTAAATATTTTCTCTATAACCGTGTAGAGACCTGAATGCGTCTGATATCATAATGCAAATCCAGCCTGGTGTCCAGTACTTATGTGCTGCTGAGCTGAGTGGAGCAGTAGAGTCTCATCAACACTCACCATGAAGATCACGCTCTCCTTACTACTGATACTACTCAGCTTCAGCGGTGAGTTCATGACTGATGAACTGTGTCTCTGTATCACGGCATTAATATAATATTAATAAGTAAATACTTGACTTGTTTCAACAGGTGTGAAATGCCAAAGCATGGAATCTTTACAAACTGCAGTGCAGAAGAAACCTGGAGAAACTCTGAGTCTCTCCTGCAGAGGATCTGGATTTAGCTTTGATTGCTGTACTATGCATTGGGTCAGACAACAGCCTGAAAAACCGCTGGAGTGGTTGGGAGCTGGTTATAGCTCTGCAAGCAACGACTATGCAAAATCTTTTCAAGGAAGAATAGAAATCACCAGAGACGATTCCAACAGCATGGTGTATCTGAAACTGTCTGGTGTGACAGTCGAGGACTCAGCTGTGTATTACTGTGCAAAATACCACAGTGATAAGTATCTGTAGAAACACTGTACAAAAACATGCAGCTACAGTTGGTCATTTTCATGTTGTTCAGAGTCTGAGTTTCAGCAGGTGGTGAAGAGGGTTGAGCAGATTAACCACAGGGGGCAGCAGAGGACAAGAAATGGACAGCAGTGTGAAAATTTTCTGTAAACTTCTTTTTTTCTGTTTTACTTGACACTGTCACAAATGTATCAGACCAGCATCAGGGCTACTTGACGCTCATTTTTACTGATTTTTTCTCTGCACAACATGTATGAAATACTGGATGATGTAGGCCTCGTCCTTTCCCATGTTCCCTCTGTAGGTAGTGCAGACACAGCCCTAAAAAAGTTCCAGTCAAATGTCACTGAAAAAGCACAATCTACCACCACTGGCATTGGCTGGGCCTCTAAAAATCTGGGGCAGCTTAGTGTAGAATTGTTTTGGGATGTTGTCCCTCAGAATTTTATTTAAGTAAACTGAAATATGTAGGGGGCGGCACGGTGGCGTGGTGGGTAGCGCTGTCGCCTCACAGCGAGGAGGGCCTGGTTTCGATTCCCCGGCCGGGCGGCCAGGGTCCTCTCTGTGTGGAGTTTGCATGTTCTCCCCGTGTCTGCGTGGGTTTCCGTCCAAAGACATGTGATCAGGCCAACTGGACATGCTAAATTGCCCCATGTGTCTGTGTCTGTCTGCCCTGCGATGGACTGGCGACCTGTCCAGGGTGTATCTTGCCTTCCGCCCGAAGACTGCTGGCATAGGCTCCAGCATTCCCCTGCGACCCTGAGGGAGAAGTGGCTTTGAAAATGGATGGATGAAATACGTAGTTGCTCCTTTTTCATTTTACATGAGGAATTACACATCAACAGAACACATAGCGATTCTGTGATACTGATTTGCATATTTAGCAAAATCATAAAAAACAAAAATGACAAAACTGTTTGCAACAAAATTGGAAAAAAAGTGTCGAAAACACAGACGTGTCCTCAATAATTTCCTCTCTCGCCACATCAATTCTAATCGTCTATTCTAAATGCCTCCTCTTAAATGTCCAACACATTTTATCTGTAATTTTTACACATTTTAAAAGCTAAATGGTCATTCAGAAAAAATCTCTTCTTGCCTAAAAGCAAGGAAAAAGCCTGACCTGAGCACAGCAGCCTAGACAAATGATCAGGTAAGCATTTTTTCATGTACAGCATTGAACTCGGGCTGGTCTAGTTTTCAAATGAGTGATTTTTTAAAAACTAATTAAAAGTAAAAACTAATTTAGAGTTTTAAATCTAGAAAGCAACTTTACATTGTATCATACTTCAAATAATGAGTTCAGAGAACATCACACATGTTGTTCTGTTAACTTACTATTACAGGTTCAGTGAATTTGAAATCTTAAAACCAGTCGGCTTAGTTTTATGAATTTAATGTTTTATTTTACAGTGTAGTAGAAATTTCAGATAGGCAGGGATTGTCTCACTAGCACTCTCTCTCTCTGAGGAATGGGAGAATGTGCCCCTGACTGAAACCATGGACGATGAGAGCGATGTGTAATTGAACTGAAGTGAAACGTGTGATATTTTAATGTAATCTGGTTGAAGAGGGTTGAAAATTATTCAGAGCTTTAGCCCTGGAAGTCCAGGCCAAGTGGCGCCCCTGTTTATCACTATAGCGGAGCGCAATTCATCCTCGAACACCATTTGCACCTGAAACTGGCACAAAATTCTTACAGAAATACAGAAAGGTGCATTCCTCTTAGAAATTGGGAGGGGCCAATCGTGACATGTCATATGAATAATAATAATGTTAGGTAGCTGATAGTTCTCTGTGGTGAAACAAACACAACCACAGCGCAATCCACGTCATAAAATGTTCTTATACGTTTCGTGCAGTTACATATTTCCATCATATTTAGCCAATGGCCCAAATTTATTCCACATTTGTTACTATTAAGTTATAAATTGCAGCTTTGAGTTGACCACAAACAAAATTGACATAAAACTCAACATTTGTACTAAAACAGAAAAGTGAGGGTAATTACAATATTTTCTACTAGAGTAGTAGTGAGAGATGTAGACTCAAGAGAGTAGCTTGCCTATGCAGTAGGTGAGAGGTGACATTTTACAGTGGTTTGACCTTCTTATGTTGTAGTGACCCTCCATCCCGACATGATAACTGAGGTTTTATTTCCATCCATGACATCATGATGCAAATCCAGTGTGTTGTGGCTCCATCCAGTACTTATGTGCTGCTGAGCTGAGTGGAGCAGTAGAGTCTCATCAACACTCACCATGAAGATCACGCTCTCCTTACTACTGACACTACTCAGCTTCAGCAGTGAGTTCCTGAACATTTTATTTAAACTCTCTGTTAATGTAATTTAAATATAAATGAAAATGACATTTTGCTTCCTTCAGCAGGTGTGAAATGTCAAAGTATGGAATCATTAGAAACTGCAGTTCAGCTAAAACCTGGAGAAACTCTGAGTCTTTCCTGTAGAGGATCTGGATTCACTTTTAGCAGCTACAACATGAACTGGATCAGACACCAGGCTGGAAAACCGCTGGAGTGGATAGGATATGTTCGTTATGATGGAGGTAGCAATGGCTACGCAGCATCATTTCAAGGCAGAACCGAAATCAGCAGAGATAATTCCAACAGTGTGACGTACCTGAAACTGTCTGCTGTGACCTTAGAGGACTCAGCTGTGTATTACTGTGCAAGATACCACAGTGATAAATATCTGTGGAAACACTGTACAAAAACATGGTTCAACTGTTAGATGATTATTTTATGAATGGATGTTATTCACCTTTGCTTCAGCTGGTGGCACAGAAAGGCAAAGAGAAAAACCATAGGGGGCAGTAGAGGACAAGAAATAAAGAGCAGGGTGAACAGTGCCAAAACCTGTCATTGTCTTTGATATTCAGCACTATCAGCAATTCATTTGAGCGATGCCAGTCTTATATTTAATACTCAAAAGAATACATTATTTCTCAGAATATATTTTCAGTTCACAGATTGAAGCATGATATATATCTTCATCATGTGAACCTTTATTTGTAATGTACTGCAGATTACGTCATTCATGATCTCCATAATGCACAAATACCACTGTGGTTAGGAACAAATTATTCACTGCATCAGATATCTATGGGGTACCTCAAGGTTCAATTCTGTGCTCCCTTATATTTATAATATAAATTTTAAACCTTGTCTAAATCATTCATAGCAATGCATTAAGGATTTCACTGCTATATTTATTACAGTGAGCACTAATTCCACTGTTGCTTCTCCACCCCAGTTAAAAACAGAATTCACATACGATCTAAAGTTCTGGATGAATTCATTCATTTCAAATTTAAAAAATGTAAAATTTCATTTCCGCTTGGAGCTACCAACGTCTATGGGGTCAGGTTTCTGTACTTAAATACACAATGTTTTCATTAAAAAACACCTGTTGTCTCTACCCTTGTTATGTATCTCGCACCGCAAGGTTCAATTGTCGGTCCCCTCCGATTTATCATATATGTGTTAATCCTTTGACAAACCATTCATAGACATGGTCTCAGCTTACAATGCTATGATGCTGATGTCCAGATATGAATCTACCAATCCTTTCCCACCGCCGGCCGCTGACATCAAACATTTCTTTCCTAAATAGCATCGTAAATTGCAGTCTTCTCAAAAGAAATACAAATAAAACTTAGATTTTCCTGTTAGCTACCAATAAAATAGTCCATCCTCCACTAACACTTGGCAACTGTGAACAGGACCATGAATTTGACGAGTAGCTAATGCTGAAATTCAGTGTTTCACCTTTTAATGTTGCAGTAGTCCTCCATCACAAAACCATGACTGATATTTTATTTCCGTCCATGACGTCATGATGCAAATCCAGTGTGTTGTGGCTCCATCCAGTACTTATGTGCTGCTGAGCTGAGTGGAGCAGTAGAGCCTCATCAACACTCACCATGAAGATCACGCTCTCCTTACTACTGATACTACTCAGCTTCAGCCGTGAGTTCCTGAATGACTGATTTAAACTTTATCTTCATGTAATTAATTTTTTTAAATGATAACATGTTTAACTTTCCTTCAGCAGGTATGAAATGTCAAAGTATGGAATCATTAGAGACTGCAGTTCAGCGAAAACCTGGAGAAACTCTGAGTCTCTCCTGCAGAGGATCTGGATTCACTTTTAGCAGCTACGCCATACACTGGCTCAGACAACAGGCTGGAAAACCGCTGGAGTGGATGGGATACATTTCGGGTAGTGGAGGCAGCAAAGGCTATGCAGCTTCATTTCAAGGAAGAACTGAAATCACCAGAGACAATTCCAACAGCATGGTGTATCTGAAACTGTCCGGTGTGACAGTCGAGGACTCAGCTGTGTATTACTGTGCAAGAGACACACAGTGATGAACATCTGTGGAAACACTGTACAAAAACACGCAGCTGCTGTTAGATGGTTATTTTCATGAGAGGATGTTATCCAGAGTTTTAATTTCAGCATTTAGCAGATAAGATTATGTGCACCAACTTCAGGGGGCAGCAGAGGACAAGAAATGAACTGCAGAAAACATTAAAAAGCTGCCTTTACATTCAGCACTGTCAGAAATTTAGGTCAAACTTAAAACTGTAGCGGGCAAAAATCGAACTTATACAATTGCCACTTTGCCCCAAATGTAGGTAACCATACTGTTCTCAGCATAAATATCACGGGATTGTGATTGTATATTCCTTTCTTAGTGCGCTCGGTCTTTCCACCCCAGGCCAATGCAAATAAATGTCTATTTCTGCTTTTTGTCATTAAAAAAATGTAGCTGAGGTATAAGTAACTGCGCACTGCGTGTTTTCACAGTCTAGACCACATCATAAGAGATGTAGTTTAAAGAAGTGCTATTCCAGGTGGTTACAAGGATGTTGCTAGATGATTACCGTCATGGTATCCCATGTGGTTGCTAGGTTGGCTTCAATTCTTCAGCCATTCATTGATATAGGAAAAAAGATTAGACTTTGAGCAGAAATTTTACTGATTCTCAACCAGTATTTTGTGTGGCAGTACGTTTGTATTACTTGTTACTGTCGTAAATAAGTAAAGTTTGAGAAACCACTTATATTAAGTTGAGAAACTGAGGATGATGAATGGACTGTTTGGGCAAATATTCACCAACATGCTTTTTTATCATAAGCATCATAAATATGCATGTAAATAGTAGAGATAACAGTGAAAGAATAACAGTGAAGGGATTATGCTGCAAATATTTAAATATATGATTAAAAAACGTATAGGAGTTAATAGGATTAGTCCACTCTGTTGTCTTTAGCGTGAATGAAGGTCAGCTGGGCTCTTTAGCATACAGCCATAATACAACCATACCTCAAAGTGTACTTGCAAGCTCCGTAGTGCTGAATACATTATGGATTGGTTAAATCACAATATATCTGTGCAAAGGAGAAAAACATTTAATCAGCCCAAATTTAAAACCAGCCATGTTTAATTATCACAGTTTCAAGAGACATTTGCCACTGAAGGCAGCATAAAAAACAGAGCTACACTTAATGAGATATGATAAAACTAGAGCTGATGTGATGGTAAATTCTCTATACTGCACTCTTTACCCTGCAATAAGCAATAGAACTGCCATATTTAGGAATCATTTTATTTTTAAAATATTTAATACATGCTGTGCTCAGCCGACGTCACACAGTTTATCACTGAACTGGAGTATCCAGGCAGCTAGGCTCGGGTTTATATTATAATATTATATATTATATTATAATATTTATATCATATTATCAGGTTTAATAATGGAAATTTGCCATTTTGCTGCATAATTTTGCCCAATCTGGGTGCAGCACACTATGCCCAGCAGAGCAGCACCACTTGGGACAGTGGGGGTGAAGTGCCTTGCCCAAGGGCACAACCAGGTATACTTAGTCAATCGTGGGATTTGAGTCCGCAACCCTCCGGGTGATCGCTCACGTCTCCGTCCACCCACTTATCCCAGGTGCTTTATTAATTAATCGAAAATGTCTTCCAAACACTAGACGTCAACAGTGACCCAAATCTTTTCTGTACATCTCTCACAACTTACTCAAACCACATCCAGCTCGTCATCACGGTCATAGTTTTAATTTTGCTAGAATATATTAGGATATTCAAATTTTAATGTTGTAGTGACCCTCCATCACAACTCGATGACTGACATTTTAGTTCCATCCATGACATCATGATGCAAATCCAGTGTGTTGTGGCTCCATCCAGTACTTATGTGCTGCTGAGCTGAGTGGAGCAGTAGAGACTCATCAACACTCACCATGAAGATCACGCTCTCCTTATTACTGATACTACTCAGCTTCAGCAGTGAGTTCCTGACTGATAATCTGAGTCTCTGTGTCACAGCATTAGTTGGTTAATTTTAATAAGAAAATGTTTTGCTTCTTTCAGCAGGTGTGAAATGTCAAAGCATGGAATCTTTACAAACTGCAGTTCAGAAGAAACCTGGAGAAACTCTGAGTCTCTCCTGTAGAGGATCTGGATTCACTTTTAGCAGCTACAACATGCACTGGATCAGACAACAGGCTGGAAAACCGCTGGAGTGGATGGGACGTGTCTGGAGCAGTGGAACTGGCAATGACTACTCAAAATCTTTTCAAGGCCGAATTGAAATCACCAGAGACAATTCCAACAGCATGGTGTACCTGAAACTGTCTGGTGTGACAGTCGAGGACTCAGCTGTGTATTACTGTGCAAGAGAGATTCACAGTGATAAATATCTGTGGAAACACTGTACAAAAACATGCAGCTGCTTTTCAGCTTACTGGTTGTTAAATAATCCATGTTTTAGGCATAAAAACATCCTGACTTTCATTTTATACTCACAGCATAGTTTAACTAAGGCTTAATGTTTCTCATCTTACTGTATTTGTTCTTGTGTTGATGTAAAAACTCCACATCATATGGAATTTGAATCCTGAAGCAGATGCAGAGAAGTTCATATGTCACAACATTACTATTACATTATTATTCACATGTAATATAAAAATCTGCCCTTTTTAATGCTACTTTGATGTATAAGGACATTTCCAAGCACACACTGCATGCTGGTAGTTTGAGGCCTGTAACGTACTTGTACGAGAACACAAACGCTTCATGCTCTGCCGGCAGAGTTTCACTCGTTGTTCAGTTCTAAAAACAACTGAACAAGCAGCAATGCAGCAAACAATTAATGCAATGAATACAACTCCACAATTATTATCAGATATGCATAAGTGATATCCAGATATTTACATGTTCTCTAATTCTACAACTGTTTTCCCACACCAGACAGTGACTCAAGCATCTCTGACTAAAATGCATCATAAACGACAATTTAATCAAATGAAATAGAAATAAAGCAGACATTAAATTATGAATATTTTCATGAGCGTAAGTCCACTGGAATGTGTATGAACTTTGTGTTGTAGTGACCCTCCACCACAACACTGTGACTGACATTTTATTTCCATCCATGGCATCATGATGCAAATCCAGTGTGTTGTGGCTCCATCCAGTACTTATGTGCTTCTGAGCTGAGTGGAGCAGTAGAGCCTCATCAACACTCACCATGAAGATCACGCTCTCCTTATTACTGATACTACTCAGCTTCAATGGTGAGTTCCTGACTGAAAAACTGTTTAAACTGTGTGTCACAGCATTAATATATTATTAATAAGTAAATATTTGACTTGTTTACTACTGATACTACTCAGCTTCAGCGGTGAGTTCCTGAATGTTTCATTCAATCTTAATGTTCATGTAATGAAAATGTTATTATTTATAATCACATATTTTGCTTGTTTCTACAGGTGGGAAATGTCAAAGTGTGGAATCTTTACAAACTGCAGTTCAGCTAAAACCTGGAGAAACTCTGAGTCTCTCCTGTAGAGGATCTGGATTCACTTTTAGCAGCTATGACATGCACTGGATCAGACAACAGGCTGGAAAACCACTCGAATGGATAGCAGAAGTTGGGAGTAGTGGAAGTAACAAGGCGAAATCTTTTGATGGACGTGCTGAATTTACAAAAGACGATTCCAACCGCATGGTGTACCTGAAACTGTCTGGTGTGACAGTCGAGGACTCAGCTGTGTATTACTGTGCAAGTGAGACACACAGTGAAGAACATGGGTGGAAAGACTGTACAAAAACATGTCCAGAGCTTTAGCTTCAGCAGGTGGTAAAGAAAGTTAGGCAGAATGACTATGGGGGGCAGTAGAGGACAAGAAATTAAGTGCAGAATGACCAGTGCCAAAAGAATTACAAGCTCCATTGTGTTGAGATTCAGGACCAACAACGTTTTCATACTAAAAGTTCAGATCAGGTTTTTTTTTTTTGTTAATCAGCATTTTGTCAACATATGTAAAATTCAGAAAATAAAAGAATATTTTATTATATAAAAGAGTTCAGATCAGTCTGAAACAGAATTGTCTGAGCTGGCTTTAGACACATGACTGAAGTCTTCTCTGTTCTACTAATGCTTTAATTAAAAAAAAAAAAAACACCTCGAAATGCAAAGTTATTCATGTGATATTATAAAATAGATTCCAGTTCTCAAATCGTATTGGCTGAGCTGAGTTTGACACTGTTGCAATATAACTGATGAATGCACACCTACATCCACATCACAGGAACTGAGTTCTGCATTAAATCACCATATTTTGCTTGTATTCACCATCAAGTATATGAATAAATGAAATGAGAGCTTTATGAACTGAATTTGGCTAGAACCAGGCTAATCAACTAGCTAACAGGCTAATGGCTCCTCTGTTGAGGTCATAGGCATCGAATGAAAAAAAAAAACAACGTAATTTGACCAGAGGTGACCAAACGGAGTTTCTGAATAATATGATTGTACTGTGGTTTATGTTCACGTCTTGTTCTCTGTATTACTGTGTTGAATACTGGAAAGTAGAAGTAAAGTTTTCAGTGAAAACGTCCATAATCACAGATGAGCTTTCAAAAAGTATTAAAAGTCCATTAACATGAACTAAACCAACTGCAGGAATATGCTTGATGTAGCTGCCTCCACGCTACATTTAGCCCTGAGAACTGAGTACATGGAGGATTTGAATTCAAGTAATAAACCATGTTTTCAAAGAGTGACAGTTCTGGCCTGCAGGCATTCAGACTCGCGCTCACGCACTCTGATTAAACAGAGCTGCTTTTGTTGAAATAAACATGGGTGTCCTGAAAAATGACTGCCTTGCTTAGTACAGTCTTAACTTGCAATTGTGGACACAGCGGTGAGCTGTGTTTACTGACGACAGCCTATCACAGAGCCCATGTGGCGATATCCATCACAGATACATACAGTGCTGTGTGAGGGATTGAAGGTCAAGATCTTTCAGTTGTGGTTTTTGGCCTTAAAATTTCTCCAGATTTTTATATGATGCCTTTTAAGTTGCTGTGCTCTGTAGAGGATGAAACACCTAAAATCCCTGCAATCTCTCTTTGAGGAATGTTGCTCATAAACCGTTGGATTTTTCACTGATATATTTTTGGCAAAGTGGTGATGAGTCCCCCGAAAATACCCTAATGAAAGACCTCCACGCCTGCCCTCACTAAAGTGTGCGCACACCTCTGCACACAGAACATAAAGAGAAGATCTGAGAAAACATCTGCTTATGACATCATGATGCAAATCCAGTGTGTTGTGGCTCCATCCAGTACTTATGTGCTGCTGAGCTGAGTGGAGCAGTAGAGGCTCATCAACACTCACCATGAAGATCACGCTCTCCTTACTACTGATACTACTCAGCTTCAGCAGTGAGTTCCTGACTGAAAGTTTGATTCTGTTTTTTTCTGTACAGTATTACAGCATTAAGACATAACTAACAAACATTTTATTTGTTTCAGCAGGTGTGAAATGTGAAAGTATGGAATCATTACAAACTGTAGTTCAGCTAAAACCTGGAGAAACTCTGAGTCTCTCCTGTAGAGGATCTGGATTTACTTTTAGCAGCTACAACATGCACTGGATCAGACAACAGGCTGGAAAACCGCTGGAGTGGATGGGATGGACAGCTGGTAGCTACGCAAAACCTTTTCAAGGAAGAACTGAAATCACCAGAGACAATTCCAACAGCATGGTGTCTCTGAAACTGTCTGGTGTGACAGTCGAGGACTCAGCTGTGTATTACTGTGCAAGAGACACACAGTGAGAAATATCTGTGGAAACACTGTACAAAAACATGGAGCTGCTGTTATTTTCAGGAAGGGATGCTACTTTGACTTTGAGTTTCAGAACTTTTGCAAAGTGAAGGATGATGTTCTTTTTAATCAGTGAGACATAGACTCCATTCATTCATTGATCTCACTGATAAAAAATAATTTTCCACCATCACTAAGCACCAATCATCAGTTCTTTGTTTATCTATGGGGTGCCTCAGGGTTCAGTTCTGAGCTGACTTATATTTATAGTATACATGTTATTACTTGGCCAAATCATTCATAACCTTGATATAAGGTTTCATTGCTGTATTGGTTATATCCAAATGTATGCTTGATTGCACATATATAAGTAAGCAAGTAAATAAATAAACAAATAAATAAAACCCAAATGGACCAAGACCCAAATGCTAATGGTTTTTACTGATGGTTTTGTCTTGAATTGACCTGAATTAAAGACTGCAGAGAATTTTTAGTCTCCCATTAAATACAAGCTAACTTGGTGTTTTTTTGTCAACAGGTTGAAGCCATAATTTCTGCTTGGAACTATATTAACTCTTTTTTCTGAATTTGTGAACTACCTGACATTTAGAAAGCACATGTTTTTTTTTTCTAATGCATTATATAAATAGTTCAGTATAGTTTCAGAAGCACAGCTTGACTGGCATTAAATGATTTATGGAAACTTTGTATTCATGCAACAAAATAGATATAACAACATGTGTGAAATGTCTAAGTACATGCTTAAAAATGATGGTTCTTCATGATTTTTCTAGTAAAGAACATGGTTTTATATAGAACCTTGAACACTCACAGAATCTTTTACATGATTAAAGTATGCTTTGTATAGTGAAAGGTTCTTCAGATTGATGGTGCTATATAGAACCCTTTTCAAAAGGGTTCTTTATAGCACCAAAAAGGGTTCTTTGACTGTGTCCGACTTGACATAATAAGAATAGAAGAATAATACAACCCCTGGCAAAAATTATGGAATCACCACGCGTGGAGGAAGATCTTTCAACTGTTTAATTTTGTAGAAAAAAGTTAATCACATGCCACAAAACTTTTTTTTTTCAAAATTCCAACTTTCTGGCATTAAGAAAACAATTATAAAAGAAATAAAATATAATTTTGTAGTCAGTCACAATTGTGTTTTTAGATTGAGTAGAGGAAAGAAATATGGAATCATCCAATTTTGAGGAAAATGTTATGGAATCATGAGGAAAACACGGCACCATTAGAACTTTGTTGCACCACCTCTGGCTTTTTTAACAGCTTGAATTCTCTGAGGCACGAAGTTAACTAATGACAAACAGTATTCTTCATCAATCCGTCTCCTACTGGCTGTTATTGCTGTTGCCAGATTGAGGAGCCATGATTCATTCACTTTGTGCAACAGCTCTCCAAGGGGTGAGCTCTCTTTTTTAACTGTAGACTGATTAGCAGCTTTAATCTGATGCAGGTGTTTGTTTTAGAACTGCAAATTACAGAGCGATTCTATAATACTGTCCTCAGAATTTTGTGATTCCAAAATTTTTCCTCTACTTGATCTACAAACACAATTGTGAGTGACTACAACAATTATATTTCTTTCTTTTTTTATTGTTTTCTTAATGCCAGAAGGTTGGAATTTTGAAATAATAATAATAAAAAAAGACCTGAGGTTTTCAGCGTTACTTGCTTGTCAGTTTTGGTAAAATCATAAGCATCATAGTAAATTAGCTTTTAAAATGATTAAGAATACATTAACATGAGGCCTACTGCCGTGTTTAGTACGGAGACTACCCACATGGAGACCCCAATATCCATAACGTCATGATGCAAATCCGGTGTGTTGTGGCTCCATCCAGTACTTATGTGCTGCTGAGCTGAGTGGAGCAGTAGAGTCTCATCAACACTCACCATGAAGATCACACTCTCCTTATTACTGATACTACTCAGCTTCAGCCGTGAGTTCCTGAATGACTGATTTAAACTTTATCTTCATGTAATTAATTTTTTTAAATGATAACATGTTTAACTTTCCTTCAGCAGGTATGAAATGTCAAAGTATGGAATCATTAGAGACTGCAGAGACTGGATCAGACAACAGGCTGGAAAACCGCTGGAGCGGATGGCCCGTGTTTCAGGTGGTGGAGGCAGCAAAAGCTACCCAGCTTCATTTCAAGGCCGAACTGAAATCACCAGAGACAATTCCAACAGCATGGTGTCTCTGAAACTGTCTGGTGTGACAGTCGAGGACTCAGCTGTGTATTACTGTGCAAGAAGCTCACAGTGATAAATATCTGTGGAAACACTGTACAAAAACATGCAGCCGCTGTTAGACAGGTATTTTTGTGAGGCCATGTTATTCTGAGTTTCAGCAGGTGGTGATGAAAGTAAAGTAGAAGGACTCCAGGAGGCAGCAGAGGACAAGAAATGGAGTGCAGAGTAAACAGTGGCCAAATTTGCTGTATTGTGTTAGGGTCCATTAACAGCAATTCATCAGACCAATTTCTTTTAAATGTTTAAAAAATCTTGCATCATCAATATTTGGTCAATATATTTGGTCAATTGTGAATTAAATGCTGATTTCATCACTCTAAGAAAAAAAATCCAAACTTTGGATCACTACTTGAGAAGATATTGAAAAATGTTGCAGTGGAGAGAACAATGCTGCAGAATTCCTCTTTAATAAAACTGTAAAAAATGTCTACAGACACAATCTGAACATCTTAAATTGGCTAGATTCAGGATAAAAAGCTTTACATCCAAAACAAAAGGAAAACGTGGTATTACTATTATATTATAGTAATATATTATAACTATAATAGTAATATAATATATTATATCTACTATAATAGTAATACGTGGTATTACTATTATAGTAGAAAAGAGATTAATTACAGTATTTTACACTAGTCTACATGAATTACACTCCTTTCTGTGCTCTGTTTAATGTATAAGGCTTGTATATTATATTATTTGTTTTACAAGCTGAAACACACAATTAGTATAATTATTAAAAATGAAAGAAGCAAAGAAAAATACTTCATTATAATGTAAAAATACGCATTTCCTGAAGAAAAGAAGAACGATTAGGCAGCTTTTAAAAAATCTCTGGTATGTCTGGGGCATTTCTAGAAAGTTGCCATATTGTTCCAGGTAGTTGCCGGGGAGGCTGCTATAGTGTTCCAGTTGATTATCAGTGGTCGTTAGAAAATTCCAGGTTGCTACAGTGTTTTGACCTGGATGCTCTGATATTGCAGAAGGTAGCAAAGGTGGGGGTATGTAGTTGCTATGGTAACTCAGGATGTTTATAAGAGGTTGATATGATTTTCTATGTGGTTGCTAAAGAGTTCCACGATGGTTACTAGGGAATCCCTGGTAGTTGCTAGGGTGTTGCAGTCTGGTTACTATAGAAGCCCTGGTGTTTGTTAGGGTGTAGCTGAGGTGTTTTAGGTGGTTACTAGAAGCTTGCCACTTGGTTTCTATAGTAATTTTTGTGGTTGTTGTTTCTAGTTGCCATAGATCTCCAGAGCGAACATTCTGGAGTTGGTTCAGTATCGATATCTCAAAAATTGCAGGAACAATTTGCAGATGAAAACTCCAGCAGAAAAAGAAGAAGAATTTAAATCAGAATACATTAACATGAGGCCTAGTGCTATGTTTAGTACGGAGACTACCCACATGGAGACCCCAATATCCATGACGTCATGATGCAAATCCGGTGTGTTGTGGCTCCATCCAGTACTTATGAGCTGCTGAGCTGAGTGGAGCAGTAGAGTCTCATCAACACTCACCATGAAGATCACACTCTCCTTATTACTGATACTACTCAGCTTCAGTGGTGAGTTCCTGACCGATCTTATTTTTATATTCCATGGTTTTGTAATTGAAACACAATGAATAATGAGATATTTAACTCATTTCTACAGGTGTGAAATGTCAAAGTATGGAATCATTAGAAACTGCAGTTCAGCTAAAACCTGGAGAAACTCTGAGTCTCTCCTGTAGAGGATCTGGATTCACTTTTAGCAGCTATGACATGCACTGGATCAGACAACAGGCTGGAAAACCGCTCGAATGGATAGCAGAAGTTTGGAGCAGTGGAAGTAACAAGGCGAAATCTCTTGAAGGCCGACTGGAGCTCAAAAAAGACAATTCCAACAGCATGGTGTATCTGAAACTGTCTGGTGTGACAGTCGAGGACTCAGCTGTGTATTACTGTGCAAGTGAGACACACAGTGAAGAACATGGGTGGAAAGACTGTACAAAAACATGTCCAGAGCTTTAGCTTCAGCAGGTGGTAAAGAAAGTTAGGCAGAATGACTATGGGGGGCAGTAGAGGACAAGAAATTAAGTGCAGAATGACCAGTGCCAAAAGAATTACAAACTCTGAGTATCTCCTGTAGAGGATCTGGATTAAGTTTTAGCAGCTACGACATGCACTGGATCAGACAACAGGCTGGAAAACCGCTGGAGTGGATGGGATACATTTCGAGTGGTGGAGGTACCAAATCCTATGCAGCTTCATTTCAAGGCCGAACAGAGTTCACCAGAGACAATTCCAACAGCATTGTGTATCTGAAACTGTCCGGTGTGACAGTCGAGGACTCAGCTGTGTATTACTGTGCAAGAGAAACACAGTGATGAACATCTGTGGAAACACTGTACAAAAACATGCAGCCGCTGTTAGATGCTAATTTCATGAAGGGATATTGTTCAGAGTGTGAGCTACAGCAGGTGGTGAAGACCATTAAGGGGGCAGCAGAGGACAAGAAATGAAGTGCAAAATGAGCAGCGCCAAAACTCTTACAAGCTGCATTGTGTTGACATCCAGCATGGTCAGCAATTAATCACAGCAACTTTATTTAAATATCTAATGTTTTGTTTGGTCTGCATTACGTAATACTTTGTCTACATTTTGCTATATTCTGACAGAAAGTGTGGATGTCATCATCATGTGAAAAGAATTCAAACTATATGTTGATCAGTACTTGATCGAATTTTGAATAATATTGCTGGAGAGGAAACAATGCTGCATGTTTTTCTTTAATAAAGAAGTTTAGTAAATAATTTATAATGGAAAATACTCCATTAAAATGTATAATTTCTTTATTGAATAAATAAGTTATTTTTTTATTTTACTACTAAAATAGAAATTCTGGGGTAAACAGTATTTTATACTAGTGTATTAATTACACGTCTGTCTGTTGTCCACTACACATAATCTTACTTTAGCTAAGCAGCAGTTTTATAATGAACAGGAATCAATTCTAGAAGAAAACAGTAAAATAAAACAGAGTAGCTATTTGGCTAAAATCAGTTAGCAAGTTGGTTACTCTACATTGGTTCTACATGGTTCTAATGGAAAAGTGGAAGTTTCCAGTGTTAGCATATTTGACTACGTTATTACTAGATGATTGCTATGGTGTTTCAAGTCCCTGAGAGTGGACTGGTAGGCAGTTGCTATGAAATTCTAGGTAGCTGTTAAGTGGTTGCTATAATATCGCAAGTAGTAGCAATGATGTTGATGGGTAGTTGCTTTGGTTTCTTAGAGGGTTTTCTAAACAGTTGCAAGGGTTTTGCTATGTGGTTATTATGATATTCCAGTTGGCTGCTAGCATGTAGCAAGGTGTTTACTATGGAGTCACTGGTGTTTGGTAGGGTGCTATAGGTTGGTTACTATGGTAACCCTAGTGGGTGCTAGGGTGTTGCTAGGTGGTTACTATGGTAACCCTAGTGGGTGCTAGGGTGTTGCTAGGTGGTTACTATGATATCCCTGGTGGTTGCTAGGGTGATGACAAATTTCCAGTGTTAGCATATTTGACTACATTATTACTAGATGATTGCTATGGTGTTTCAAGTCCCTGAGAGTGGACTGGTAGGCAGTTGCTATGAGCTGCTGTTAGGTGGTTATTTTCCTGAAGGGAAAGTAGAAGAACAATGCGGGCAGCAGAGGACAAGAAATAAAGGGCAGAATGAACTGCTAAAATTTCATGTATCAGCAATTCATCAGACATACATCTAACAGATACTTATAATATATGCAATTGACATCACAAGCACAGACTTAAAAAGAAGGTCTGTTTACCTGAGCAGTGTTGGTGAGGGTGATGCTCATGGTCCAGAAAGTTAGTGAAAGGAATGACAGAGATGTGGCAACATACTGAGACATTGGAACGGCAAACCCAGTCAGACTCATTCAATGCTGACTCAGCTTAATATTACCACTTATGATTTAGTTGAGACTGAAGTCAGCTTCTTATTACCCAGCTTCACATTGTAAAATTTGTCCATTGCACCTCAAAGTGTGCCCGAGTGCCTCAGTAGCCTGAGGCGCCAAAATGTATTTGAGGCTATTTAAGGTGGAATGAGAAAATTTGAACAAGAAGCCAGCAGATGAGGAGCTGACTTCAGCTTAATGTGATTTAGTCTATGAAACTATCCTACCAACAGTTCTATGTAGAGTTCTGCCTATAAATATGTTCCATGTGATGCAGTATTTCAGTAAATTCGGTCAAGATTCAACATTGGCTTGGCTTTTCAGAGGTGGTGACAGCTTCTTGACCTGAAGGGACTCAAGAGTGACGCTGAATTTGCTGTTTTTGTGGTTGGACAGATGGGTTATATTGGTAATTTGATAGCTAGCTACAGAAAATAGCCAGCTAGGTTAGTACTGTTGTGGAATTTAGTGTTAGTCTTGTAATATAATGCAATGTAAATTTGAGGTTGTTTTACCTGTATAGCTAATGTTAGCTGGCTAATTAGTAAATATTAACCAATTTACTCGTCTAATGGTGGATTTTTCACTTCAGAGTTTGTTCTTCGCTGGTTAAACTTGTAATTGTGAAGTTGTTTTAGCTGTATAGCTAACCTTAGCTGGCTAATTCGCTAACATTAGCTGAGTACTTGGCTAATGCTTCCTTTTTTACCTCAGAGCTCGTTCTCCGTTTGGGAAACCTGTAATTGTAAAGTTACTTTAGCTGTATAGCTAACAATAATCAGCTAATATTACCGAATTGGCTATTTTTTTGCTTCCTCTAATGTTAATAAAACCAGGCTAGCCTTTATTCTCAGATCATTCCCAGAGCTGCCGTCTGTCTCCCTTCATAAACACGACCAATATTAATTACACTCTGCTAATGCTGAGTAAATAGATATGTGGCTGAGTGAAGGCTTAAATGACTAATGGACACAGGCTACCCAGCTGTCATATGAACAGTAATAATGTTAGGTAGCTGATAGTTCTCTGCGGTGAAACAGACATAACCTCAGCGATATCCACGTTACAAAATGTTCTTATACGTTTCGTGCAGTTACATATTTCCATCATATTTAGCCAATTGCCCAAATGTGCTCCAAATTTGTTACTAACAAGTTATAAATTGCATTTTTGAGTGAGCCACAAACAAAATTGACATAAAACTCAACATTTGTACTAAAACAGAAAAGTGAGGGTAATTACAATATTTTCTACTAGAGTAGTAGTGAGAGATGTAGACTCAAGAGAGACCCTCTATCACAACATGATGACTGATGTTTTATTTCCATCCATGACATCATGATGCAAATCCAGTGTGTTGTGGCTCCATCCAGTACTTATGTGCTTCTGAGCTGAGTGGAGCAGTAGAGCCTCATCAACACTCACCATGAAGATCACGCTCTCCTTACTACTGATACTACTCAGCTTCAGCAGTGAGTTCCTGACTGAAAGTTTGATTCTGTTTTTTTCTGTACAGTATTACAGCATTAAGACATAACTAACAAACATTTTATTTGTTTCAGCAGGTGTGAAATGTGAAAGTATGGAATCGTTACAAACTGCAGTTCAGCTAAAACCTGGAGAAACTCTGAGTCTCTCCTGTAGAGGATCTGGATTCACTTTTAGCAGCTATGCCATGCACTGGATCAGACAACCGGCTGGAAAACCGCTGGAGTGGATTGCACAAGTTTTAACCAGTGGAGGTAGAAAGGCAAAATCTCTTGAAAGCCGAATGGAATTTAATAAAGACAATTCCAACAGCATGGTGTATCTGAAACTGTCTGGTGTGACAGTCGAGGACTCAGCTGTGTATTACTGTGCAAGAGACACACAGTGAGAAATATCTGTGGGAACCTTGTACAAAAACCTTCAGCAGGTGGCAGAGAAAGTTAAGCCAAACCACCACAGGGGGCAGCAGAAGACAAGAAATAAAGTACTGAATGAAAATGTAGATTCAGTACTGTCAGTAATTTAATAGACCAAAGTCATGGTCATATTTCGTGCTGTAGTAGCCAAAAATCTAATTTAGCCAATCTCCACTTTAACAAACATTTATGGAAATCATATATAGTAGTATAAAATGTTAATTTTACCTATTCTCTACAGAAAACACTAACTCCGATATTAATTGCTAATTACACTACTTATTATTAATTAATTACATGGTTACTTTTTTATAAAATTTATTATAACATTTTTTATAAAAATATTATAAAATTTGGCAAAAATAAAACAAAATGTAGCTTCAGCAGAGTTATAGCACATTTTGTATTTCATGTATTATTTTTTCTAATGTGCACACGCTGATTAAATAGACATTCTCCGTTAAAATGAGCAGAAAATTCTATATTTAAGTTTGTTGCCTGTAGAGGATGTGTTTACTTACTTCACTTAAAAAAAAAACAACGTAATTTGACCAGAGGTGACCAAACAGAGTTTCTGAATAATATGATTGTACTGTGGTTTTGTTCACGTCTTGTTCTCTGTATTACTGTGTTGAATAGTGGAAAGTAGAAGTAAAGTTTTAAGTGAAAACGTCCATAATCGCAGATGAGCTTTCAAAAAGTATTAAAAGTCCATTAACATGAACTAAACTAACTGCAGGAATATGCTTGATGTAGCTGCCTCCACGCTACATTTAGCCCTGAGAACTGAGTACATGGAGGATTTGAATTCAAGTAATAAACCATGTTTTCAAAGAGTGACAGTTCTGGCCTGCAGGCATTCAGACTAGCGCTCACGCACTCTGATTAAACAGAGCTGCTTTTGTTGAAATAAACATGGGTGTCCTGAAAAATGACTGCCTTGCTTAGTACAGTCTTAACTTGCAATTGTGGACACAGCGGTGAGCTGTGTTTACTGACGACAGCCTATCACAGAGCCCATGTGGCGATATCCATCACAGATACATACAGTGCTGTGTGAGGGATTGAAGGTCAAGATCTTTCAGTTGTGGTTTTTGGCCTTAAAATTTCTCCAGATTTTTATATGATGCCTTTTAAGTTGCTGTGCTCTGTAGAGGATGAAACACCTAAAATCCCTGCAATCTCTCTTTGAGGAATGTTGCTCATAAACCGTTGGATTTTTCACTGATATATTTTTGGCAAAGTGGTGATGAGTCCCCCGAAAATACCCTAATGAAAGACCTCCACGCCTGCCCTCACTAAAGTGTGCGCACACCTCTGCACACAGAACATAAAGAGAAGATCTGAGAAAACATCTGCTTATGACATCATGATGCAAATCCAGTGTGTTGTGGCTCCATCCAGTACTTATGTGCTGCTGAGCTGAGTGGAGCAGTAGAGTCTCATCAACACTCACCATGAAGATCACACTCTCCTTATTACTGATACTACTCAGCTTCAGCAGTGAGTTCCCAATTCAGTGTTTTATCCACTCTTTTGTCTGCATGTTACAGGCTATATCATTATCAATTACTTATCGTCTTGGTTCCAACAGGTGTGAAATGTCAAAATATGGAATCTTTACAAACTGCAGTTCAGCTAAAACCTGGAGAAACTCTGAGTCTCTCCTGTAGAGGATCTGGATTTACTTTTAGCAGCTATAACATGCACTGGATCAGACAACAGGCTGGAAAACCGCTGGAGTGGATGGCCCGTGTTTCAGATGGTGGAGGTAGCAAAAGCTACCCAGCTTCATTTCAAGGCCGAACTGAAATCACCAGAGACAATTCCAACAGCATGGTGTCTCTGAAACTGTCTGGTGTGACAGTCGAGGACTCAGCTGTGTATTACTGTGCAAGAAGCTCACAGTGATAAATATCTGTGGAAACACTGTACAAAAACATGCAGCCGCTGTTAGACAGGTATTTTTGTGAGGCCATGTTATTCTGAGTTTCAGCAGGTGAATTAAATGCTGATTTCATCACACAAAAAAAAAAATCCAAACTTTGGATCACTACTTGAGAAGATATTGAAAAATGTTGCAGTGGAGAGAACAATGCTGCAGAATTCCTCTTTAATAAAACTGTAAAAAATGTCTACAGACACAATCTGAACATCTTAAATTGGCTAGATTCAGGATAAAAAGCTTTACATCCAAAACAAAAGGAAAACGTGGTATTACTATTATAGTAGAAAAGAGATTAATTACAGTATTTTACACTAGTCTACATGAATTACACTCCTTTCTGTGCTCTGTTTAATGTATAAGGCTTGTATATTATATTATTTGTTTTACAAGCTGAAACACACAATTAGTATAATTATTAAAAATGAAAGAAGCAAAGAAAAATACTTCATTATAATGTAAAAATACGCATTTCCTGAAGAAAAGAAGAACGATTAGGCAGCTTTTAAAAAATCTCTGGTATGTCTGGGGCATTTCTAGAAAGTTGCCATATTGTTCCAGGTAGTTGCCGGGGAGGCTGCTATAGTGTTCCAGTTGATTATCAGTGGTTGCTAGAAAATTCCATGTTGCTACAGTGTTTTGACCTGGATGCTCTGATATTGCAGGTGGTAGCAAAGGTGGGGGTATGTAGTTGCTATGGTAACTCAGGATGTTTATAAGAGGTTGATATTGTTTTCTATGTGGTTGCTAAAGAGTTCCATGATGGTTACTAGGGAATCCCTGGTAGTTGCTAGGGTGTTGCAGTCTGGTTACTATAGAACCCCTCGTGTTTGTTAGGGTGTAGCTGAGGTGTTTCAGGTGGTTACTAGAAGCTTGCCACTTGGTTTCTATAGTAATTTTTGTGGTTGTTGTTTCTAGTTGCCATAGATCTCCAGAGCGAACATTCTGGAGTTGGTTCAGTATCGATATCTCAAAAATTGCAGGAACAATTTGCAGATGAAAACTCCAGCAGAAAAAGAAGAAGAATTTAAATCAGAATACATTAACATGAGGCCTAGTGCTATGTTTAGTACGGAGACTACCCACATGGAGACCCCAATATCCATGACGTCATGATGCAAATCCGGTGTGTTGTGGCTCCATCCAGTACTTATGTGCTGCTGAGCTGAGTGGAGCAGTAGAGTCTCATCAACACTCACCATGAAGATCACACTCTCCTTACTACTGATACTACTCAGCTTCAGTGGTGAGTTCCTGACCGATCTTGTTTTTATATTCCATGGTTTTGTAATTGAAACACAATGAATAATGAGATATTTAACTCATTTCTACAGGTGTGAAATGTGAAAGTGTGGAATCATTAGAAACTGCAGTTCAGAAAAAACCTGGAGAAACTCTGAGTCTCTCCTGTAGAGGATCTGGATTTACTTTTAGCAGCTACCACATGCACTGGATCAGACAACAGGCTGGAAAACCGCTGGAGTGGATGGGATACATTTCGACTGGTGGAGACACCAAAGGCTATGCAGCTTCATTTCAAGGCCGAACAGAGTTCACCAGACACAATTCCAACAGCATGGTGTATCTGAAACTGTCCGGTGTGACAGTCGAGGACTCAGCTGTGTATTACTGTGGAAGAGAAACACAGTGATGAACATCTGTGGAAACACTGTACAAAAACATGCAGCCGCTATTAGATGCTATTTTCATGAAGGGATATTGTTCAGAGTGTGAGCTACAGCAGGTGGTGAAGACCATTAAGGGGGCAGCAGAGGACAAGAAATGAAGTGCAGAATGAGCAGCGCCAAAACTCTTACAAGCTGCATTGTGTTGACATCCAGCATCGTCAGCAATTAATCACAGCAACTTTATTTAAATATCTAATGTTTTGTTTGGTCTGCATTGCGTAATACTTTGTCAACATTTTGCTATATTCTGGCAGAAAGTGTGGATGTCATCATCATGAGAAATTCATGTTGATCAGTACTTGATTGAATATTGAATAATATTGCTGGAGAGGAAACAATGCTGCATGTTTTTCTTTAATAAAGAAGTTTAGTAAATAATTTATAATGGAAAATACTCCATTAAAATGTATAATTTCTTTATTGAATAAATAAGTTATTTTTTTATTTTACTACTAAAATAGAAATTCTGGGGTAAACAGTATTTTATACTAGTGTATTAATTACACGTCTGTCTGTTGTCCACTACACATAATCTTACTTTAGCTAAGCAGCAGTTTTATAATGAACAGGAATCAATTCTAGAAGAAAACAGTAAAAAACAGAGTAGCTATTTGGCTAAAATCAGTTAGCAAGATGGTTACTCTACATTGGTTCTACATGGTTCTAATGGAAAAGTGGAAGTTTCCAGTGTTAGCATATTTGACTACGTTATTACTAGATGATTGCTATGGTGTTTCAAGTCCCTGAGAGTGGACTGGTAGGCAGTTGCTATGAAATTCTAGGTAGCTGCTAAGTGGTTGCTATAATATCGCAAGTAGTAGCAATGATGTTGATGGGTAGTTGCTTGGGGGTTTTCTAAACAGTTGCAAGGGTTTTGCTATGTGGTTATGATATTCCAGTTGGTTGCTAGCATGTAGCAAGGTGTTTACTATGGAGTCACTGGTGTTTGGTAGGGTGCTATAAGTTGGTTACTATGATAACCCTAGTGGGTGCTAGGGTGTTGCTAGGTGGTTACTGTGGTATCCCTGGTTGTTGCTAGGGTGTTGCACAGTGGTTACTATGATATCCCTGGTGGTTGCTAGGGTGATGCCATACGGTTGCTATGGTGTACCATTTTTGCTAAAACAATGTGGGTAGCTTATTAAGTAGTTTCTAATCAGTTGCTATGATAGTACAGGTGGCAGCCAGGGTGATGGTAGGTGGTTGCTATGGCATCTCAGGTGTTTGCTAGGTGGTTGCTAGGGTGCCGCTAAAAGACTGTGCCATGTCCAGGTGAGTGCTAATGCCATGTTCACACACAAAGAAAAATATTTACATTCTTGAGAGGAGTAAAAAGCAAAAATTCACCATAGTGACTCTGCTGACTGACCGGTCAACTTCCGTCAGTCATGTAAACAACACGGCTTTGCTTCAGCTATTTGTGTGGTTTTGCAGTCATACTCAGCTGATCCTCTTCCGTACTCCATTACAGTGTTTTAAATCATTAGCCCTGCCCTTAACTGGTCCTGGACTAAATCACTGTTATAAGACACTTCTTTACAGAAGTTAGCTGAGTTAAACATTATACAATCAAATCACTGTCACAGTTCTGTATATGGCCATATACTATTCCTATTTTCACTAGGAATTATAATCCAGCTAGCTTTAATCTTATTCCCTTTCTCTCTACGGGTTCACTCGAGAACAGCCAGTTACATGCAATGTGTCTAACGAAGAACCACTTGGGATGTGCACAATTCATACCGAACATAAAGTGCAATATTTGGGAGTAAAAGCCACTCACAAAGTGCACTACATAGGGAGCAGTGAGCCAATTGAGATTTAGCCTTAGGATTTTGCGAGGTCTGATCTTTTAGATGTGTAATACTGTACATTAATGGGCTGTTTCTGTTGTAATTTCACCACTTTCCCCACGTTTTATGTTAAAGTTAGTTAAACATTGCACCTAAAGAAACTTGTATCCATTAAATGGTTTTCTTTAACTCAGAAACATGAAATGACCATTGGAGGTATCTGCTCTTGCTAAAAAACTAGAAACAAAAGTTTAATTTTGTAAGTTACATGTATTTTGCTGAGTTATTTTTACTTACCCAACTGCAGTTTGATTGATATTCCCTGGAATGCATAATACAAATACATGATTTCTGAAAATTCATTCAAATAAATATATCTGTTTTTGCTCTTCACTTAATGAACATCTCTTTAGCTTCTCAGGAGTCTGTGGCACCAAAAACAGCCCTGTTTATATGTATTTGCAACATTTACTGATTTATTTCTTGGCTGTCTTTTCCTAGACCTAGACACAGGCAGACACAATATAAATCATCACATTTAAGCACGAAAATCTCTAGCTCCTGTTACCTATGGTGTGCCTCAAGGTTCAATTCTTGGTCCCATCCTATTTATAAAGTATGTTACCTTTTTGCAAGATCATACATAGAGGTCGTTTCAACCTTCACTGCTATGCTGATGAAGTCCAAATATGTACGTAAATAGTAGTTTGACTATATTTTGCCCGACCTGAGACAATGACATCAAGCAACCCTGAATTAAATGTCATTAAACAATAGTAAAACTGAAGGTCTGTTGGTAGCCACTGATTCTGTGCTATCCTTAAATCTTCTTCTTCTTTCGGCTGTTCCCTTTAGGGGTCGCCACAGTGGATCATCTGCCTCCATCTTGCCCTATCCAGTGCCTCCTCTACTTTTACACCAACCATCTCCATGTCCACCTTCACTACATCCATAAACCTTCTCTGACGTCTACCTCTTCTCCTTCTACCTGGCAGCTCCATCTCCAACATTCTTTGCCCAATATATCCACTATTCCTCCTCAACACATGTCCAAACCATCTCAACCTGGCCTCTCTGGCTTTATGCTCCACCTTCACTGTCCCTCTGATCTGCTCATTTCTAATCTTGTCCATCCTTAAATAAGTGTCTATTATTCCCATCAATTTATGCATTGTTCTAATGTTACATTATGCAAGAAATTGGCTGTTTTAATTGACTCCTGCTATGGGACTGTATGTAGAGTCCCAGACAAATAACCCTGTATACATGAATCATAATGCAAATGAGATGTGTCCCTGCAGTACTTATGTGCTGCTGAGCTGAGTGGAGCAGTAGAGTCTCATCAACACTCACCATGAAGATCACGCTCTCCTTACTACTGATACTACTCAGCTTCAGCAGTGAGTTCCCGATTCAGTGTTTTATCCAACCTTTCGCCTGTTTGTTACAGGCTATATCATTAACAATTACTTATCTTCTCGGTTCCAACAGGTATTAAATGTCAAAGTATGGAATCATTAGAAACTGCAGTTCAGCTAAAACCTGGAGAAACTCTGAGTCTCTCCTGTAGAGGATCTGGATTTAACTTTGGATGTTGCAGCATGCACTGGATCAGACAAGAGGCTGGAAAACCGCTGGAGTGGATGGGACGTGTTTCCAGCAGTGGGGGCACCAAAAACTATGCAAAATCTTTTGAAGGCAGAACTGAAATCACCAGAGACAATTCTAAAAGTATGGCCTATCTGAAACTGTCTGGTGTGACAGTCGAGGACTCAGCTGTGTATTACTGTGCAAAACAAGCACAGTGACAAATATCTGTGGAAACACTGTACAAAAACATGCAGCTGCTGTTCGACGGCTTGTTCAGCTAAGAAGTTTCAAAGTCTAAATCATCCCATTCAATTTTTTTTACTCAAAACTATTGAAATACAGGTCTCATGTTCTGAGTAAAATACAGATTTTACTGTTTTTGCACTATTATGTTACTATACTTACAATATGAGCATTACCAAAATAAATAACTGCAGAAATAATAGACAAAATAGAATATACTGTAAATACTGAAGTAAATGACTAAAATGATTATAAAGAAGGTAAGAGGTTTAGTGCTGTCGGTGGTGTTTAGCTTGTATGAAGAAGTGTACAAAGGAAACTCGTGTTCTTCAGAGATACATTTTACAGATGAAGACACTGATGAAAACTACAGGGGGCAGTAGAGGATCAGAAATGAGGTTCAACATGAAAAGGCTCCAACACTTTGTCAAGTGAATATCATGTGAAATGTAACTCTGCACTAGTGGTGTTATTAAGACCTAATGGGCTCCAGTGCAAATCTAATTAATGGGCCTCTCCACTAAACAAAAACCACTTTCAATTAATTAAAAATGACAATGTAATTTGCCTGTTTATTTGTTACCGTTATGTCTCCAATGAGTTGATACTCTCAAGCTGTGACGCTCCACCCACTAGGACCTAATGTACTTAGTTTGCAATATAACACTGGAATAAATACAAATAAACAAAAGTGCAGTACATATGATGTGTTGTTTGGTAGTAAAGTTATTTATAATGTACATGCTTAAAAAAGATGGATCTTCCAGGATTATTCAAAAAAGAAAATGCATCTGTGCAATACCATGAACACGTGAAGAAACCTTTCATTGTTTAATCCCTGGAAGCCTAAAATTTTTAGGGTCTTTTTAGGGTCAATTACAATTGCAAAAATGAAGTCTTTACACGTGACAGTTACACATGCCATGTGTTGTTATTTTCAGGAGAGCCTGGGCTACTCAGATATGCCACTGATTGACATGTAAATGTTAATAGAAATTTTATATCTTTGTGAATTTGTGTCATTTCTGATCTGAATTTTGTAATTTTTTTAATTATAGATTTTGAAAACAAGTGCATTTCAGAAATTGCTAGTCTTGAGTGTCTATGATGGTGATTCATTCTATTGTTTATTATGAGTAAAAATAAAAAATATATTATTGACTTTCTGTCCTCTTGCATTCATACAGAATTACAAATTGAGTTTCATATTTAACATCAGATATTTTTATAAACTGAAAGCCCTCTGTTTGTAATATGAAGGCTAAAAGCTGAGATGTAATAGAACAGTAGAGAGTGGGTTGGGGTGATTTTGGGGCTGGATCTCTGGTTGATAGGTGGTCACAGGTGGATAAAATGACTCTAAATGGTGAGGCCAGAGTCTGATGAGTGATCTGATGTGTGAATCAGTGTGACTGCCCACCCTGCCCCACCTTTTACTAAGGTCATATCAGGTTAACAGGCAATGAGTATAAAACAAATTAAAGCAGTAAAACATCACACAGATGCCTCAACAACTAAATACTATATACATTTTTCAATATTTAGTGTCTCCACCATTTGCTTCCATGCTTTTCAGGAGACTGGCTTTCAGTTTTTCAAACTAATTTGCAGGAATATTTTCCCACACGTCTTAGATGTTGGTTGCATTTTCTGCTTCTTGTGATCCAAGTAATCCCAAAGTAATCCCAAAGTAATCCCAAAGTAATCCCCCAGTCAAATCAAATCACATTTACACAGGTGCTACCTGACGTATACACATCCTTTCAGATCCATAATGTTGAGCTATTTTCTCACAGTGGAAGGTTGGATGTTTTCAGATCTGAAGCAGTTTGATGTATCTGATAGAGCTTTGGTGGTCTGGCAAGTCTTCAATGCTTGTTAGGAGTCCCATTTTCTCTGTAACTTTTTGTAATTTTTTCTCCAGTTTTTAAACTTCTGTTTTCTTATTTTCATTAGACTATCCTCTTTGTTGTGTAAGTGGGTTATCTCATATGTAATCTCATCAGATTAATTTCTCCTGGACAATGAATAACTTGAATTTCATGGATATTTGACTGGACGTTAAGGGTGGGCTATCTCTTTCCACAGTCCTGAAGCTACATCAGACATACTTGTTCTTTAAGCACATTATTGGTTGATCAAAATCACAGCATATAGGCACAATGGAAAAAAGCCTGTTATACAACCCAACAATTATTATTCTACAACTCATTAATCATTATTTCCAAGAGACATATGACCAAAATGCCAGCATAAACAACATGACGACACACAGAATATGAGCAGAAGATATGAAAAAAATGATGCAAATCCAGTGTGTTGTGGCTCCATCCAGTACTTATGTGCTGCTGAGCTGAGTGGAGCAGTAGAGTCTCATCAACGCTCACCATGAAGATCACGCTCTCATTATTACTGATACTACTCAGCTTCAGCAGTGAGTTCCTATTCATTTCAAACTTAATGTTTACATAATTTAAATATAATTAATAACAAATTCTTCAAAATATTCAACAGGTGTGAAATGTGAAAGTATGGAATCATTAGAAACTGGAGTTCAGCTAAAACCTGGAGAAACTCTGAGTCTCTCCTGCAGAGGATCTGGATTTACTTTTAGCAGCTACGACATGAACTGGATCATACAACAGGCTGGAAAACCGCTGGAGTGGATTGGATACATTTCCAACCTTGCATACAGCACAAACTATGCGAAATCTTATCAAGGCCGAGCTGAAATCACCAGAGACAATTCTAAAAGTATGGCCTATCTGAAACTGTCTGGTGTGACAGTCGAGGACTCAGCTGTGTATTACTGTGCAAGAGACACACAGTGATGAACATCTGTGGAAGCACTGTACAAAAAGAGAGAGCATCTTTAACAACAAAGCAAAAGTCAATATAGTCACTATCCTCTCCTCAGCTTGTCTCATCTCTTCACACCACTGTTTAAATACAGGCATGTTTTTCTGTTATTTTCTGCACTGATTCTTATGAGCAAGTAGTTTAAGGTGTAGTTGTAGTGTTAGCCTGTACAATTTGAGAGCCCAACTGTCATTTGACATGAGCACATTTGGAATGGATTAATTGACAACATGTTTACCAAAATATGCTTTTATATATGAGCATTACAGAGACTTATCCGTAGGATCCGACCCTTCCTTACCCGAGAGGCTGCCCAGGTGCTAGTGCAGTCTCTTGTCATCTCAAGGCTTGACTACTGCAACTCGCTCTTGGCTGGTCTTCCCATGCAGGCCATCAAGCCTCTGCAACTCATCCAGAATGTGGCAGCATGGCTCGTCTTCAATCTGCCCACGTTCAGCCACGTCAGAGGCTCTTGCCATCTTCAAACGCAGACTGAAGACACATCTCTTTACACAGCACTTAAATGAGTATTGAATTATAAGTTGCTCTTATACTTTATTGTATTGCACTGTGTATTGTAGTTTATTGTATTGTATCGTATTGTATTGCATTGCATTGCATTGAATGGCACAGAGTTCTGTGCTCAACTCTGCTCCTTTTCTCTGGGTATCTACAGTGATTTTTGTTTCTAGCAGTATCTGAGTTATTGGTAACTAGCAAAGATACTTTCTGTAGACAGACAAAGCACCTCTTGTAAGTCACTCTGGATAAGAGCATCTGCTGAATGTACTGCAAAAACTACCATAAATAATTAAAATGGCTAAATAAGAGTTTAGAATATATAGTATATAATGTATGAAGAGCACAAATGTCACTTGTCATTTAGTGATTTACTTTTTTTAGGCTTTTTTAGGCCAAGATGATTAAAAAAAAAAAAACCCAGGGGACAGTTGAGGACAAAAATGTTCAAAATGCAATACATAAACAGCCCACACTTTTCCATGTCATTAAAGAAATGATCAAATCTAATTTACACAATTTTCCCACTTCGTCCAGACATCGTCAATCAGTCAAAACATGATTGGTGTCTAATTTTCGCTGCTTTACTTTAGCGCTAGGACTGAAGAGTGAATGTTGCTAATAAACAGTAGAAATCAATAGTCACCCAAATCATTTCTATGAATACATCCTTAGAAAAATTCTCAAAGCACTCAAACTGCCTCCCCCATCTTCATTAACACTGCACAGCTTGTCCGTGTGGTTTAAGAAACAGTTTTACTTACTGTGAAATATAAAAATGAACAAAACCTCATACTGTAGCCATTACGAAACAGATGTGCCAAATTCTGACCTCCTACATGTCACGCTGGCTGATGGACGCAACAGGACACAAATGCTTTCAAGGTTTCTGTTAACTCTTATATAATTGCTAATAAATAAGTTGAATTGTTTTCTACATATAACAGCTGGAAAACTTGCCCCTCAGATTGAATGAGAATAACACCTCAACCATTAGCATCATGTTTATCTTCAATGCTTCTCCCAAAAGATGAGTCAAAGAGTGGGAACTTCACAGGCTTTTCACTATTAAGTTTGTCAGTGTTACGACCACACGTTTTATCTAGGGTGCTGTGGGATCAGTAACACAGCATTAAAACACTGAACTAGTCATTTCAGGTTAAAAGCTTGAGGAACAGACCAAAAGAGCTTTTAAGATCATTTTATTCAAATAAATCTAGTCAATTTAGTACCACACTGAAAGAACCAGAATGTGGACAGCACCAAAAAAAGAACAACCTTACTATACTCGCCTACACAAACACAAACAAAATGCAGAGTAGCTAACACAGGACACAACAGGATACATGACCTGGAACAATCAGGAGACACAACAGGACTCCATCCTCCATTAACAATGAACTGGACTGGACATGTGATGTGTGGCTAATGCTGGAATTCAGGGTTTCACAGTGTTTTGACTTTTTTCTGTTGTAGCGATCCTCCATCACAACACCACGACTGTCAGTATATTTCCATCCATGACATCATGATGCAAATCCAGTGTGTTGTGTCTCCAAACCATTTTTATTAATGGTTTGAGGTTTGAGTGCCTAATATTTTTTTCAATGGTTGCCATTCCCTCTTCTTTTCAGGTGTGAAAGGTCAAAGTTTGGAGTCCATTCCTAGTGATCCAGTGTTGGTGCGTCCGGGGGGAAGTTTTTCTGTCTCCTGTAAGGCAGTAGGATATGATTTTGGGAGTTATTCCATGCACTGGATAAGACAGCCATCTGGAAAAGCCCTCCAGTGGATCGGACGCATCTATACCAACACTGGAACAACAGCATATACTAAAGGTCTTGAAGGACGGATTGAAATAACGAAGGATAACAGCAAAGGCACGTCATACCTTAAACTGTCTGGTCTGACAGTAGAAGACACAGCTGTGTATTACTGTGCCCGTTAAACACAGTGTGACAAACAGATGGGAAGGGTGTACAAAAACTCATCAGCAGCTGAGCCCACCCTTGCAGTGGCCATTCAGCTAGCAGAGTGGAAATCAACTCAGATATTTTTGATTGCAGAGGATTATTATTATTTATTTTCAAATGTTCACAATTTAATTACATTTTCTTCTCTACTAGAATAGATTTACATGCTTTAAATTTCCCAAAACACAATATTTTTCTCATGCTGTACATCTCTATTCAACCTTTGTCTGAAATGCTCTGTTAGAGCTCCTGTGTCTTTAAGCACCACCCCCAAAAGAACCCAGCATGCTCTGATTGGTTAGCACACCCACTCCATTCTGATTTGTCACCTGCTAGAGCAGCATGTTGCTACAAGTTCTGCCCCACACTGCTGTGGTTGTTCTCACAATAGCATGTCAGTTTGAGCCAGAATCCGATCCTGAAAGTCAGGTGGACAGAGAGGACAAATCCGATCCACATTCGCAAACTAGACTGGAGCTCGACATCGTAAAGTGTTGGGTTTTTAACTGTTTAGCTCTCTGTGTGCTGCTGGTAGGTGGGCAATATGTTTGTGTTACAAGAGGACATCACTACGTAACTGAGAAAAGGGCTGGAATTCCAACAAGGCATTTCAGGCAGCTGAGAAAAATGGTGTCTGTAAGAAATAGTTTCTCCCTCTGGTGTGAGCTTTGAGCATTATACCTTTGCAGACTGTTTACATGCACAGCAAACTATAACACACTAAAAGAAAGGGAAAACATGGAAAAGCATAACAGGCCTACTTTAATATACCTTCTTTGTATCTCTGTTATCAGACGCTGCTTTGTTTCTGTGTGACATGTTGTGACCCTGTGTTGAGCTGCTAGTGAGCAACGAGGAGCGAAAAGGGGTGGAGTGAGAACCCCTCGCTGTGAACAGAATTCACCCCTTTCCCCTAAGATGGCCATGCTGTGACAAAACAGTCGTGTTTTATCCAGCATTGGTTCGTTTAACTGTCTTCTAATTTGTCTCCTGGCTAAAACCCACAATTATCATGCACATAAAATAATGTAAAGTATGTGGTGATTAATTTTTGATAAAATAACAGTATTGTGATGAGCTAAAGTCCATCCTTCATCATCCTCCATCAACAGTGAACTGGCATTTTATTTCCATCCATGACATCATGATGCAAATCCAGTGTGTTGTGGCTCCATCCAGTACTTATGTGCTGCTGAGCTGAGTGGAGCAGTAGAGTCTCATCAACACTCACCATGAAGATCACGCTGTCCTTATTACTGATGAAGCTGAGCCTATTTGTCTGCAGTGAGTATCCGAACATTTTTATTAATGGTTTGAGGTTTGAGTGCCTAATATTTTTTTCAATGGTTGCCATTCCCTCTTCTTTTCAGGTGTGAAAGGTCAAAGTTTGGAGTCCTTTCCTAGTGATCCAGTGTTGGTGCGTCCTGGGGGAAGTTTTTCTGTCTCCTGTAAGGCAGTTGGATATAGATTTGAGGGTTATTCCATGCACTGGATAAGACAACCATCTGGAAAAGCCCTCCAGTGGATTGAGCGCATCTTTCCTACCAATGGAGAAACATTATATGCTAAAGGTCTTGAAGGACGGATTGAAATAATGAAGGACAACAGCAAAAGCACTTCATACCTTAAACTGTCTGGTCTGACAGTAGAAGACACAGCTGTGTATTACTGTGCCCGTTTAGCACAGTGTGACAAACAGATGGGAAGGGTGTACAAAAACCAGCAGCTGAGCTCACTCGTCATGCAGGGGTCGGTGTCACTACACGTAGCAGTGATGGAAAGTTTGAGTATATATATCATTACTATCTTGCTTACTCTTGACATTAAATGCCTTTACCTTTCTGCGGGCCCCTAGTGGCCTTTCCGCAGTGGAATGGAAATTTTGGTCATTTTAAATAATAATTATTTCTTTGTATCTCTGTCATCAGATGAACTACGACACTGTTGGCTTTCTGAGTGTGAAATGCTGGGACTCCAAAACTGATGCAAAAAAGGCTTAATGGCCTAACTCTTGCATATCTTACTGATCTGTTGAAATATTATAGCCTGTCCAGACCATTTTGCTCAGTTGAGTCAGGCTGACCAATACTGTCTAGGATCTCTTACAATTCAGTTTGCGGAAGATCATTTTCTTATGTATTCTGGGGAATATAATGAAAGCAAGCCCAATAGAAGTTTTTAAGTCCAGATAAAATAAATTTGTTTAGGCCAGCATACAGTTATGTGCAAAAATGTGGGTGTCTATGGTTAAATGACCTATTTTGAAAATATGTTAGCATCCTCTACAGAGAGCACACTGCTGTACTGATAGCTGTCCAACAACCAAGAATGACTAATATTTGGACATTGTATAGACATAATGTTTAAAGGGGAAGTGTATGATATACAGTACTGTGCTAAAGTCTTAGGCACCCAAGACACATTTTCAAAATCCATTTATTTGTGTAGTTTGTGTTTATTTGCTGAGAAAAGTGTTTATATATATATATATATATATATATATATATATATATATGTATATATATGTATATATATAAAATTAGTGATTTTCTGGATGTTGGTGTTTTTCATTTCCAAGCCTCTCCTCGAGGAAGCCCAGTATTATATGTAGTTAAAAAGCAGATCCTGGTTTGACCAATCAGTGCTCAGTAAATTGTGCTCATGATGTACAACCCCAATTCCAATGAAGTTGGGATGTTGTGTAAAACATAAATAAAAACAGAATACCATGATTTGCCAATCCTTTCCAGCCTATATTCAATTGAATACACTACAAAGACAAGATATTTAATGTTCAAACAGATAAACTTTGTTTTTTTGCAAATATTCACTCATTTTGAATTTGATGCCTGCAACATGTTCCAAAGAAGTTGGGACAGGGGCATGTTTACCACTGTGTTACATCACCTTTCCTTTTAACAGCACTCAATAAGCGTTTGGGAACTGAGGACACTGATTGTTGAAGCTTTGTAGGTGGAATTCTTTCCCATTCTTGCTTGATGTACAACTTCAGTTGCTCAACAGTCCGGGGTCTCCGTTGTCGTATTCTGCGCTTCATAATGCGCCACACATTTTCAATGGGAGACAGGTCTGGACTGCAGGCAGGCCAGTCTAGTACCCGCACTCTTTTACTACGAAGCCACGCTGTTGTAACACGTGCAGAATGTGGCTTGGCATTGTCTTGCTGAAATAAGCAGGACGTCCCTGAAAAAGACGTTGCTTGGATGGCAGCATATGTGGCTCCAAAACCTGTATGTACCTTTCAGCATTAATGGTGCCTTCACAGATGTGCAAGTTACCCCTGCCATGGGTACTAACACACCCCCACACCATCAGAGATGCTGGCTTTTGAACTTTGCGCTGATAACAATCCGGACAGTCCTTTTCCTCTTTGGCCCGGAGGACTCGGCGTCCATGATTTCCAAAAACAGGTTGAAATGTGGACTCGTCAGACCACAGGACACTTTTCCACTTTGCGTCAGTCCATCTCAGATGAGCTCGGGCCAGAGAAGCCGGCGGTGTTTCTGGGTGGTGTTGATATACGGCATGGCAGAGTTTTAACTTGCACTTGTAGATGGAGCGACGAACTGTGTTCACTGACAGGGGTTTTCTGAAGTGGTCCTGAGCCCATGTGGGAATATCCGTTACAGAATGATATCGGTTTTTAATGCAGTGCCGCCTGAGGGATTGAAGGTCACGGGCATTCAGTGTTGATTTTCTGCCTTGCCGCTTACTTGCAGAGACTTCTCCAGATTCTCTGAATCTTTTGATGATATTATGGACTGTAGATGATGAAATCCCTAAATTCCTTGCAGTTGCATGTTGAGAAATGTTGTTCTTAAAAACTGTTGGACTATTTGCTCACGCAGTTGTTTACAAAGTGGTGAACCTCGCCCCATCCTTGTGAATGACTGAGCCTTTCAGGGATGCTCCCTTTATACCCAGTCATGACATTCACCTGTTTCCAATTAATCTGTTCACCTGTGGAATGTTCCATTCCTCAACTTTCCCAGTCTTTTGTTGCTCCTCTCCCAACTTCTTTGTAACATGTTGCAGGCATCAAATTCAAAATGAGTGAATATTTGCAAAAAAAAAAAAAAAAGTTTATCCATCTGAACATTAAATATTTATAGTCTTTGTAGTGTGTTCAATTGAATATAGGTTGAAAAGGATTTGCAAATCATCGTATTCTGTTTTTATTTATGTTTTACACAACGTCCCAACTTCATTGGAATTGGGGTTGTAATTGATGATATTAAGTCTCTGTGGCGGCTGTGAAGGTGTCAAGGAAAAATATGGACCCGAGAAATTCTTGTTACTTTTTATTGATTTATGTTTACTTGAATTATGAATATGAATTTATTCTAATGTATATTGTGATAAATGCACTGCTGAGGAAAATTGTTTAAAAATGTGCTTAGATGCCTAAAACTAATTCTAGAACTATAATTATATCAAACTATAATTTGAAATTGCCTGTTGTCCTTTACATAGTATGTTAATTTCATGATGGATGGACTAAAAGAAATGGCCCAAAATGACCTGGAAGAAAGTCTGGGTCCATTAACTTACATTAAAAGTAGTAGATGTAGGTTTTTTCTTTCTCCTGAAAAGTTTCCATTTTGGATAAGCGAGGTTTCGCTCTGACAGCAGCAATGTAAACCTACTGTATATATGACTTCCACTAACTTCCAATAAAATGATCATACATTCTACAATGGTTTATTATACTTTACAGAAAAGCTGATGTGACCTGACATTTTCTGATATATTCACTTTGTGTTCACAAACATGAATGTTTTGTCCATCAGGCCACATGTTGCTGTCCTATTTTGCACAGTGGTTCACTGAGCTTATTGGTAGTGGTTAGAGGACTCTAGGCTGTGGTTCCCCCTTATGTAGAGTACATAATAATGCTTTTGGTTTTACAAAACAATATCAGCACATTTATCTGTGCACTTGAATTGTGTATTGTTGATGAGAGCAAAGCCTTGCATTTCAAGGAGAAATTACAGTAGAAGGCAAATGTTCTTAACTTTTTCAATGCAGCAAATATAAATGAATTCTGAGTCACTTATATTGGTTAATTCATCAAGAAATATTCATACAATGTAAAATACGCTAAGAATTTTAAATTAATGTCCATTAATGTGATGATAAATGTTTTTCTCACTTTTAAAGCAAGTGTGTCAGCATAGTAAAAAGAAGTTATGCACCCACACAAAGCACAAAAAGTATGGCTGTTGTTGCTTTCTAGTTTGACATCATTTGAAAGTGCATGCTGCTCTTTACATTGTGTGTAGATTTCATGAAGAATTGTCCAAAAGAAATGACCCAGAATGACTTTGAAAAAAGTCTGGTTCCTTTGACTTACATTAAAAGTAAAGTAGGTTTTTTCCTTCTCCTGTAAATGTATCATTCGGAGGTACAAGGTTTTGTTCCAACAACAGCGCTATACTTATAAATATTCTGTTTTGAATTTAGAATATACTGAGAGAACTGTTGCAATGTGTGTAATATGGGTTGGGAAACTTTAGAACAGATTTGTGTATAAAGTATACAATGCATTCTGTATATTTTGAATGATATGTTTTGTAAAAGTTCAGAAATGTGTGTAAAAAAAACGGAACTCGTGATTGAAAGCACTTTATTAAATGTGACAGAAATACACTGATATTGTGCATGTTGTAAAGTTTGAATGATGCTTCCAATGCAGACTAGTCAGAAAATGTTCCAGCAAGTAAAGCACAAAGCGCTGCCTTTAGGAAGCATCAGTGATGGAGAAAAAAAAGATTAATTTTTACATTTTTCTTTCCGTAAGAAGTGAAGGCATGCGTCTGTGTTTAGTGAACAGATGATTGACAGCAGCACGATGAAGATGATGGTCAGGATCAACGCCACAAGGTTGGCAATGAGAGCACACTTTGCAAAACGTTTGGCACCTTTAATGTCTCCTCTGTAGCACCTGTGCCGTGCCTGTGACATACATATACATAAATATGATATGAATGACAGTATATTCTATATATATTTATATATATATATACACACACACACACACACACACACACACACACACACACACACACACACAACGATCAGGCATAATATGACCACTTTCCTTGTTTCTACGCTGTTGTACTGGTACAAGTGGATCAGACACAGGAGCACAAGTTTTTAAACACTGTGTCCACTCACTGTCCACTCTATTAGACACTTCTGCCTTGTCAGTCCATCATGTGCTCCTGCACAGTTTGTGTTGCTCATCCTCTAGTCCTTCATCAGTGGTCACAGGACGCTGCCCACAGGACGCTGTTGGCTGGATATTTTTGGTTGGTGGACTATTCTCAGTCCAGCGACACTGAGGTGTTTAAAAACTCCAGCAGCACTGCTGTGTCTGATCCACTCAGACCAGCGCAACACACACTAACACACCACCACCAGATTAACAGAGTATCAGAGAAACAGATGGACTACAGTCTGTAACTGTAGAACTACAAAGTGCAGCTATACAGTAAGTGGAGCATAAAATGAGCGTAGAAACAAGGAGGTGCTATTGACATGAGGTAATAGTTGAGATAGTTTGATGTGAAGTGCTTCATTGAATGGAAACCTTACATACAGTCGTGATGACTTTACATCCATTATACTATCCAAAGCCGCCAGTGAACATACACGTCATATGTTTTTGTACTTAATGTTACTGAAGTTTTGTCTCACAACACTCTGCGTATAGCTCTCCGCTATGAATAGATTTTAATAAATCCTTTTCAGGACGTCTGGTTCCTGTCACTACCACTGCGAACGATTCTGCTGTAGGACAGAGCATTTCACATCAAACCACTCAAATTCTATTTACACTCTAACCAAGCAGAATTTTTGAATTCCCATTTTCCCATCACTTTTACCTTACCCTCAGTGAGCATTTCAGAGCGAGTAGGCCCAGGAGCAGGATGTTGAAGAACATGTTGGAAATGATGGAGAAACACATGTAGTCTTTCACCTTCACACGGACACGGCGCTTCTGAGGGCCTTGGCGATAGCGCTTCGGCAGTTTAGCTTTGAATTTCCTCTCGTTTCCACCCTCGTCCCATTCTTCTGCACCTTGATACCCTCCCTCCACATCTTCTCCCTCCATCACATCCATATCTCCTCCCTCCATCACATCCATATCTCCTCCCTCCATCACATACATATCTCCTCCCTCCATCATATCCATATCACCCATGCTAAAGTCAGCGTCTTCCATTGTTCTGTTTGCAGCAGTTAACGTGGTGAATAGCTCCTTTATACTCGATTCTGTCCTGTATTAATGCTGTGATGATTCGCTGACCTAAATATTAGTTGTGCGTGGTAAATGTTGTGGTTTATTGTCCAGCTGCAGAGTTCGTAGTGGTGGTTCTATAACCTAGTTTTTCTGGACGATATAAGGCAAAAGCATGCAAGCGTGGTAACAGCGTGATAAAAGCCACATACATAAAACTGCTTCTAAGTGAAATGCAATGTTAATAAACTTTCAGAGAGTTTCTTGCATGAAAAGGAACCTTAAAATCACAATTTTAAGAAAGACTCGCCTGGGAAGGGCATGTTCTTCTAATAATGAATGTTTGTGTGAGTTGCTAGAGTTTGAGGATCTGCTCTCCACAGCCACACACACACACACACACACACACACACACGTATATATACAGTAATGTATTGAAGAAATGTTGTGTGTGTAGTTTTAGGTTATATGCTCCATAGCATTTAATCACAGGATTATTCTGCTCACTCTTACTGTAAAGGGCAAGGCTGTGTGGATCAGAAGAAGAGATCAAATGAGCTGTTAGTTAGGAGAAAACTCTGCTTATTTACGGTTAAGCGGTGGTCAACAAGATGTTTCCATTTTTAGTACCTTACACTTTCATTTATAACAGAATAGCAGTCACTTTACTTGAAGTGATGTTATTTTAAATGTGTATGTTGGGTTATAATTGTTACTCTACTTTATTAGAGCTTTATAATTACACAGATCATTACCTGTTTAAAATAATGAGCGGTGATACTTGTGTTATTACATGTTTATAAGTCAGCAAAGAATTAATTATAGTTCATTGTTGGAGACATTAGTAGAGTTTATAAATGTGCTTACAAAGCTTTATTACCAAGTTGTAAAGAGCTGAGTGCATTAGTAATGGCTTATAAATATGGACTTCATGTTTAACTAGATTATGTTGAACTATAAGGTGTTCTAAAGTCAAGAACCATTACGGAACCATTATTTTGAGGACTGTTGATGATTCTTCAGACTAACTGAACAATTTAACCAACTTCTTTGAAACCAAACAAAAATATTTACAATGTAAATTGGACATTGCATGGGAGGAGGCGCTCTTTTCCCTCAAGTGGCATCAACCTCAGTGATTTAAGGAAATGCCCCCATACTTAAGAACTAGCCACGTTGACAAACAATTGACAGAGTGTTTCCAAGGTCAGAGAGACTGTGATGGCCAGGTCGCTATTTCTGTTGCTCTTGCTAGCAGCCGCACCGTGTGAGTATGAGTGAAAGTGCTGCACTGTACTGTTTATTATTGTTTTTACTGTAACAGCAAAAACAATAGTAAACCATCACATGACATGAAAATTTCTTACACTGCTTTATCATTAGGTGCTGAAGGTGTTGAGCTGACCCAGCCAAGTTCAGTGGCCGTTAAACCTGGAGAGTCGGTCAAATTGTCCTGTAAAGTGTCTGGATACTCAATCACGAGCTACTGTACTCACTGGATACGGCAGTTTAAGGGAAAGACCCTTGAGTGGATTGGGTGGATATGCAGCGGTGGAAACACAGCTCACAAAGATTCTCTGAAATCCAGGTTCAGCATCTCCAGAGACACGTCCAGCAACATGTTATACTTACAAGGACAGAATCTGCAGCCTGAAGACACAGCTGTGTATTACTGTGCTCGACAACCACAGTGACACTAACCAGCAGCAGCCCTGTACAGAAACACCACAGGTCTTTCAGCTGTTTCATATAATAGCTGAAAAATGATCTTCATGCATTTAAGATTTGCTGTATGTAAGATTATATCGCAAATTGCTGCTGTGGTATTTCCATTTTTGTTGTTTTCCAGTTTTGGCACAATTAAAAGTGCCTGTTTCCCTTTACAATGTGTATAGATTCCATGGTGAATGGATCAAAAGAAATGGAACAAAATGACTTGGAAAAAGGTTCTGGTTCCATTGACTTACATTAAAAGTAGAGCAGGTTTTTTCCTTCTCCTATAAAGTTACCATTTTGGAGATAAGATGTTTTGCTCTGACAGCAGCGAAATGCTATTTCTTGCAAAACTGTTCACAGAATGTTTAGAAATGGTTAGAAAATATGAAAACCTGCATGAATGTCCCTCAAAGTTATGTCCTCTGTTATTTTTTCCATTTACACAAATTTAATTCTACAAACCATCAATTTTCTACTTTTTAGTTATGTAGATGTACAGTTAGGTCCAGAAATATTTGGACAGTGACACAATCTTCATGATTTGGGCTCTGCATGCCACCACATTGGATTTGAAAGGAAACAACTGAGATGCAATTGAAGTGTACACTTTTAGGTTTAATTCAAGGGGTTGCACAAAAATATCCTATGAAATGTTTAGGAATTGCAACCATTCTTCTACAAAGCCTCCTCATTTCAGGGGCCCAAAAGTAAATTAACTTTACCATAAATAAAATGTTCATTTTTAATACTTTGTTGAGAATCCTTTGCAGGCAATGATTGCCTGAAAATTGGAACCCATGGACATCACCAAATGCTGCGTTTCTGCCTTTGTGATGCTTTGCCAGGACTTTACCGCAGCGGTCTTCAGTTGTTGCTTGTTTGTGGGTCTTTCTGCCTTTTTGTTTTGTTTTAAGCAAGTGAAATGCAGGCTCAAATGGGTTGAGATCTGGTGATTGACACAGCCATTACAGAATATTCCACTTCTTTGCCTTAAAAAACTCCTGGCTTGCTTTGTTTTGTAAGTTTTGGCTCATCTGTACTGTGAAGCGACGTCCAATCAACCTTCATGCATTTGGTTGAATCTGAGCAGAAAGTACTTGTCAGAATTCGTCCGGCTGCTTCTGTCTTCTGTCACATCATCAGTAAACACTAGTGACCCAGTGCCATTGGAAGCCGTGCATGCTCATGCCATCACACTGCCTCCACCATGTTTTACAGATGATGTGGTGTGCTGTTCCAAGCCTTCTCCATACTTTCTTCTTCCCATCATTCTGGTACAGGTTAATCTTAGTTTCATCTGTCCAAAGAACGCTGTTCCAGAAGTTCCAGGCTTCTTTAGATGTTTTTTGGCAAAGTCTAATCTGGCCTTTCTATTTCTGAGGCTGATTAGTGGCGAACCCTCTGTGTTCACTTGTGGTGAACCCTCTGTATTTGCTCTCATGAAGTCTTCTCTTTATGGTAGACTTAGATACTGATGCACCTACTTCCTGGAGTTTTCTTAGATTGGGTGGATGTTGTGAAGGGTTTTTCTTCATCATGGAAAGGATTCTGCGATCATCCACCACTGTTGTCTTCCGTGGACGTCCAGGCCTTTTTGAGTTCCTGAGCTCCTTTTTCCCCAGAATGTACCAAACTGTTGATTTGGCCAGTCCTAGTATTTCTGCTCTCTCTCTGATGGATTTGTTCTCTTTTTCAGCCTAATGATGGTCTGCTTCACTTCCATTGAGAGCTCCTTTGACCGCATGTTGTGGGTTCACAGCAAAAAAGCTTCCAAATGCAAATGCTACACCTGGAATCAACTCCAGACCTTTTTACTTGTCTAATTGATGATGGATTCATGAGGGAATAGCCCATGCAGCCCATGAAATAGCTTCTGAGATAATTACTGTTGGACCCTCGAAAAAGAGGCAGCTACATATTGAAGAGACATAATTCCTTCCTAAATTAGGATGTGAACACCCTCAGATTAGAGCAGAGTCTGCACTTTAAGCTTATATTGATTATACAACTGTATCTTGAATATGTTTTGGTAAGCAGCTTAAATACCAAAACTTGTGTCACTGTCCAAATATTTCTGGGATTAACTGTATTTACCTGTATTAGTTCAGTAGATTCTTTTACAGGGGAACTATGTAAAAAGCCAAGTTAGACTGATGGAAGGTACCAAAAGTATCTGCAAAGATTTGTAAGAATTTTTTTTTTACATGCCAGGAAAATCCCAAATATTTTAATCCAAATTTTCCTAATATAAATATATGTTGGATTTGCAAAATGTTCAGCAGAGTCAGACTGAAGGTAAAACTCCATAATTCCAAGACTATTCATTTATTTATTACCTAGTCATTAAGTTAATTGCCATGAAGTACAAGTTATTTATCATTTTTCATGAGATATTAGTCAAGAGATTAGATATAATCACTCACTTTCATAAAGACAATGAAACTCAAAGAACAAAAAAGCGTCCACAACAATCATAGCAAAAAATAATGTAAATATATACAGAAAACGACCACCTGCAAGACCAAAACTGTCCCCCTGAGATAAACAGCACTTAAAACAGAGAGAGAGAGAGAGAGAGAGAGAGAGAGAGAGACAGAGAGAGAGAGAGAGAGAGAGAGAGACAGAGAGAGAGAGAGAGAGAGAGAGAGAGAGAGAGAGAGAGAGAGAGAGAGAGAGAGAGAGAGAGAGAGAGAGAGAGAGAGAGAGAGAGAGAGAAGCTGCTTCAGATCTGAAAACATCCACAGGTGTTTCTGTCTGATCCTCCACTGTGTGAAGACGACTTAGTGCTATGGGTCTGAAAGGATGTGTAGCTGTGATGAAGCTACACTGAGAAAAGGAGACAGACACATAAAGGAACATGCTGGTGTTCTCAGAACAATTGACATCATGAGAAGCATAAAATGCAACTTCTAAGACTGAACTTTAGAGGTGGAAATATATCCCAGCAGATTTACTGTAAACACTGCAAGTCAGTCTCCTGAAAAGAATGAAAGCTGTAATAAAGGCAAAGAGTGGACACAATAAATACTGAAATGAAATGAAATGAAATGAAATGAATGTAGAGCACTGTCGCCTCACAGCAAGGAGGGCCTGGGTTCGAGTCCCTGGCTTGAAGTTTTCATGTTCTCCCCGTGTCTGTGTGGGTTTCCTCCAGGTTCTCTGGTCCCCCCGCCCCACAGTCCAAAGATGTGCAGTCAGGCTGTTTGGACATGCTAAATTGGCCCTAGGCTGGCAACCTGTCCAGGGTGTCCCATGACAGCTGGGATAGGCTCCAGCACCCTGCGTGACCCAGAAGGAGAAGAGGCTTAGAAGACACAATGCTATCGTTGAGGGTTTTTCACAGTTCACCCCACCATTGATAACAACATGATGCAAATCCAGTGTGTTGTGGCTCCATCCAGTACTTATGTGCTGCTGAGCTGAGTGGAGCAGTAGAGGCTCATCAACACTCACCATGAAGATCACGCTCTCCTTACTACTGATACTACTCAGCTTCAGCTGTGAGTTCCTGATCCAATATTTCATCCAGTACTCTATTTGTATGCTGTGGAATTGACACTTAATTATCAAATATTTTACTTTTTTTATAGGTATGAAATGTCAAATTATGGAATCATTAGAAACTGCAGTTCAGCTAAAGCCTGGAGAAACTCTGAGTCTCTCCTGCAGAGGATCTGGGTTTAACTTTGGAGGCTCTGGCATGCACTGGATCAGACATCAGGCTGGAAAACCGCTGGAGTGGATTGGGACAATCTGGTCTGATTCCAGTAAAACTGCTTATATTAAATCTGTTGAGGGACGCTTGGAAATTATCAAAAAAGACACCCAAAACATGGTGCATCTGAAGCTGAGTGGCTTGACTGCACAGGACTCAGCTGTGTATTACTGTACAAGAAACCACAGTGCTAGAAACATGTGAGCCAGCTGTACAAAAACTCCCCACAGTGGCTAAAATAAAGGAGCAGACCTTGAAATGTGGGCAGTGTATTCTCAATATCAGCAGGTGGTGCTAGAACATTAAAAATATATAGCAACAGTCATCAAACATACCTCACACAGGCATCAATAGTGTCCTGTTACGTCTAACTTTAGACCAATTTGGTCACTGTTGGTGAGTAAGGAGGCTGGATATATGTGCTAAAGTAGGTTTTGTTTGTTGAAAATGAACTACAATAAACACTCTAAACGATACAAAAGCATATTTGTGATATGACTTGTAAAGAAACCATTTTATTGATATCCAAAATGACAATATGTGAGGTTTTTATGCGTAAAATTGTTGATAGAAAATAGTGTTAAATCTGAAACATATGTTTTATTTGGGGATTATTTTGCCATTCAGCATCCCGTGCCTCTCAGGCCAAAATCTTATCACAAAACATCATTATCATTAAACAACGTCTCACCCATCAAACAGCATATTTATAACCATTTAATGTAATGACTTTTAGAGGGAGCTTCTAGAAGCATAACAGTCTTCAGACATCCGGTTCCTTTCACCACAATATTGTTGTGTTTCACGGTGTACTTGTGTATAGCTGAAATGACAAAGCCTGGCTTGACAATTGCGAACAATTCTGACTCAATTCTGGCGCATTTCACATCAAATCATTCTGACTTACCAATTTACATAAAGAAGAATGGAATTACCCCTAAACATGGAGGTGAAAACCAACAGCTTTCACTTTATCACCATGTTCTCCACATCTCTACTTCTTGTGTGGTCTACTGCTTTGTGGCTGAACTGTTGTTGCTCCTAGACACATCTATTTCACAATAATAACACTTACAGTTGTCTGGGGCAGATCTAGCAGGACAGAAATTTCACAAATTGACTTGAGACAGAGGTGGCATCTTATGACAGTGCCATGTTTAGCTCATCAGTATGACCCATTCTACTTCAAGTATTTGTCTATCGAGACTGCAAGGCTATGCGCTTATTTTTAACCACCTGTTAGCAATGGGTGTGGCTGTTTACATCTTACATCTTGGCTTACATCTTAACCCCTTAAAATTCTAGGCTTTTTATTCAGTAACTACAGGGACTTCAATGCAAACTAGTTGAGCTATTTTTAGGTTATGGAAATGTGTAATGGCTGTGTAAGGAGTTAATCAAATAACCATGAAGAACTTTAGAAAAATCAGTGCAATTCCCTTTTAATGTGAAGTAAATACATTGTTTGCTTATTGAACAATACAGGCTAATGTCAAGCCACAACGTCATATCATTTATGTCAATCATACAGTAAATCTCATGTGGGTTACTCATTGTCAGCTATTTTAGCCATGAATTCATGACACTTTGTGTCTAAGCACAGTTCAGCAGGAGGTGCTAAAACAATCAATCCATATGTACATATTGTGGTCTGTTGTCAGAAGAAAACCTCGTATCTCCAAAATGATAACTTCACAGGGAAAGGAAAAAGCCTACTTTACTTTTAATGTAAGTCAATGGAACCTTCATGGACTCCATTTCTGTTGGTCCATTCATCATGAAATTTACACACAATATATAGAACCACAAGTATTTTCAAATTACATCAAAAACTGAAAAACATCAAAAATGGAGATACAAGGCTTTCTCCTGAAAACAGCGTGTGTGGGTATTTATTAAACCAACCCCACACAGTTTGTTAGTGAGAACCTAAGGTCATCAATCTCTCCACCAAGACACTCATCAAATCTCTTAATTAGCTATTCATATATGCATAGATTAGAGAGTCTTCCATAAATTTGCACCTGACCGCTTTAGTTTAAAGACAAGTTCGGGTTTAAGATATCTTGCATCTCCGGCAGTCAGCTGTTCTTTTGTTGAAGAACACTGGGTCTGTGTTCTACAAGCTTTTTTTCTACAATGTTCTCCACCCATTTATGCTGGTTCACTTTCATTCAGGGACAATATGAATGCCTTTGCCGATATTACAGTGTTGGTGTTTGAATAGGAATAGTGGACCAGCGTACTGGGGGCTTCAAAAGAACAGTAGAGGGAGATGTTTCCTCAAAAACTCTGCATTCACTGACCATCACTCTTCCTCTACTACAGCTGCGTCCTGTGACAGTTACGCACTTTATTTCATTAAAAACATCTAGGTGGAACCTGCTTTTGACCTTTTCTGTGATGAAGCTGAGGCCGCTGTAGATATAAATGCCGTAATTGTAAATGTACACCTACAGAATGTTTAGAGTCCTGATAAATGCTTAGAATACAGGAGATAATAAATTAATCTCATACAGGATACTTGTATGTACTTGTAAGATGTATGCAGAGTGTACAATTAAGAGTTAAATTAAGATGGTCATTCAGTGTCTTCCACGGAAATAGAAAATGGGAATTTCTACTAATTATTATAGTTATGATGTAAACAAAGTCACTCCGAGTGGTCTGGCACTTACAGACTTGGTTTTCTTTACAGCAGTGATGACAGGAATCAAAAGTCTCAATATGAAATATACCCATTTTATTTCCTATCCAAACTATCCAAACGATAAAGGCATCTAGGTGGTTAATATGTAACGGTCATTATGGTGAAATATTGGTATTTTATGGTTTGTCTCAGGGCTATTTTGCTATACAATGTCCTGCACGCACTGCTACGATGAATGGACAATACTATTGCAGGAATCAGGCTACCATATTCACGATTACGCAATAACGGTCTGCTACGGAACTTTTAGCATCATTAAACAATACAGCCGTTTGGTTCCTATCAGCGGAATTCCCCTAAACCTTGAACTACACCGAACAAATGAAGTAAACTGCCATATTATTTCCTGAAGAGAGATACAGTAGAAACTCCTCTATACAAATGTTCTGCCAGCTTCTACATATTTAAGTGGAGGTGAAGACCAGCAGCTTCCATTCATTCACCATGTTCTCCGCATCTTTACTTCTGCTGCTGTTGGCTGCTGTGAGCTGTAAGTATTTGTTAGATTAGATTAGAATTCTAAAGTTTACTCATTCCCATCCCTGATCATGGAGTAGCCCTCCACTCCTGGAATGCTCCAAGACCAGAGTTGGGACGCTCTTACATTATCTGTTGGAACTTTATCTTCCAAAAAATATAAATATATAAATAAAACAACAGGTTCAACAGGTGTTCACTGTGTTGAGCTGACCCAGCCTGGATCCATGGTCATAAATCCTGGTCAGTCAGTGTCACTGACCTGTAAAGTTTTTGGGTATTCGCTGACCGATAGCAGGAGCTGGACACACTGGATACGGCAGCCTGCAGGAAAAGCTCTGGAGTGGATTGGAGAGATAAATGGAGATGGTGCCACTTTTTACAGTGACAAACTGAAAAGCAGATTTCAGATTACCAGACATTCGTCCAGCAGCACAGTGACTTTAAGAGGGCAGTATCTGCAGACTGGAGACAGCTGTGTATTACTGCGCTCGTGAGCAGCACACAGTGAGGCACATCAGCAGAAACCCTGTACAAAAACTGCTGGGCACAGATCACCACTGCAAGAGTTTGCAGCCAGGAACAAAAACATCAGGGTTATTTTATCGCCACTGTGAACAGATGAAGAAAAAAAGACTTCTGTGATTCATTTTTGGACACAATGCACAAATAAATCCTGAGGTTATTTTAAACTCACCAGTTCAGTCCTGGAACTTATTTTAAACTCCTCAAGGAGACTTTCAGAATACAAACCACATTTCCAAAAGAGCTGTTCAGTGAAAAATCCAAAAGTTTAATAGCAAATGTTCCTCAATCAGCGATTGCAAGGGTTTTAAGTATTTCCCCCTTATCATAACTGAATGCTCTCAGATGACATTGCATTAACAATCTAATATTTATGAGTATTGATGAATACTTTGGTAAAGCATTATTGATAAACACTGTTAATTGCTGCATCCACAAAGGCAAGTTATGACTGTACTGTACACAGTGAAAGTCGTATATAACAACCGTCAGAAACACCACCGACTTCTCTGGGCTGAAAAGGATAGATGCACAGTGGAAACATGCATTGTCATTTGAGGAGTAAACATTTAAGATGAAGTTTATAGTAATAATGGACATTTTTCTTTGTCCTGGAGAATACAAAGACCTTCCAGATTGTTAGCAGCATTCAAAAGCCAGGTTCTGTACTAGTGTATTAGTATTAGGAGTATATTAGTGCCTATAGCATGGGTAACTTGTGCATCTGTGAAAGTATTAAATGTAATATAAGCATCAAAGATTGTAATTTAATGAACAATAATTAGATGTAGTTGAATGTAGTTATTTCATCCGACTTTCTTGGAAACACTACAATGTTATATGTCATACTCAGATTAAGATATGATTGAGTCAAATGTAGCGTTAGGAGTCCTGACCAAGGACTCTTATTTTGTAGCATGGCTTATTTTCTCAGATAGGGAATTGATCCTTATTACATAGTGGACTGGAGTGTTAGCCACTACGCTATACTAACCACCACAAACCAGGCCTCAATTTGCTTTCTTCAGAATTTTATCCAGGACTGTTTTTGCATGATTTTTACTAGTTTTAAAATATTAAGGGCTGATAAGAAGAGAGAGATTTTATTGCTTGCATCAAAAAATCTTCCTAAGTAAGTTTTCTTTAACCCACTGCACATTTTTATGTTATTTCTTGCTTAATATCTGCATTTACCTCTCAATTTAATTTCAATCTATGTATTTTTTCAAGCTTTTGTATTTTTAGCAGTGTAAACACAAACTCCAAAGAATCCTAAGAAAAAAAAATGAATAAGCTTCACTCCTAAATTCAGTACCACAAACTTAACAAGCTCTACAAAAATCCTTAAATTCAGTACTACAAAGGCTTTCCGATCATCAGATAACATCTTAAAATCTTCAAGTAATACAATTTAAGATGAGGCTCCTGCAGTAAACATGAAAAAAGACCGATTTAATATCTACTGGCGCAACAATCACAATGGCCTCAAGAGGGACTCTTTGAGCTTGTTTTGTGTTCTAAGTGAGACTGACAAAGGTAATAATTCTTAATAAAAGCAATCAAACCCACCGCTTTGTAAGACAAGCACATTTTTCATATAAATAAGATTATTGTCTTGATACGAAATCTTTTCATCTGCTAAGGTTTTGTTTTTTGCAGTTTAGCATTTGACAGCTTTAGCTGTGTAGTTCTACCAACTGTGGACATGGCCGAAAGAGCCCTGCCACTTTGAGTAGGAAACACACCCAGAGACCAAGCATGAGTGAATGGTGTAGTTTAGTTGAACGTACATTTACTAAAACAAAGGACACAGAGCTCAAACAGACCAAAAATGGTTTAAGCTTTAAAGAGCAGGAAAACGAGAACTTCACATCATTGTCTTACAGTGATGTGTAACTTCACAATTTCCAATTTGCATTTCTTGAGTTTACAGGAAGCAGTTTCCAAAAACAGTTCAATAACTTTCTAAATGAAAATAATAATTCTGAAAAATGTCAGTTTAAAAAAAGTCAGAAACAGTTCTGTTAAATGCAGGAAATGATCACAGATTAAATTCTCTTATAAGAATAATGTATATATATATATATATATATATATATATATATATATATATATATATATATATACACATATTTTTTTTTCTTTTGAAAACAAGCCTTAAACAGGTTTGACACACATTTTTATTAGTTTAGGTGATAATGTCTCAAAGAGATAAAAAATTCAGTATGGTGTACCTCAGGGTTCCATAACTGGTCCCCCTTTTTAAGATTGTACATGCTATATTGCTAAAATCATTTTCCATAGTTAATCAAATAACATGTAGTTTATGCCAGACTATGCTGTGGATGAGCTGATGGTCTGCAGTTTTAGTACAATATAATAACATATGAATTATAAAGGGAATGAGGAATAAAGTATTAAAATAATTACTTTGGAGTTTGTACCTCATATTACCTGATTAATACCTAGAACTCATGGGACTATAAAAGAAAGCCTGTAATACAGCATTTTGTGGATGTAAATTGTGCTTTGAGAGCTCATTTTCAGATTTACACTGAGATTTGCAAGGCTCCATGCAAATGTTCTGTGTTCTACTATATATTTAAGCAGGTGGAGATGAAGACCAACAGCTTTCACTCGCTCAGCTTTAACACGCACCATGTTCTCTACATCTCTACTGCTGTTACTGAGCACTGTGACCTGTGAGTGCTTTTAAATTTGCTGTCAAACACATTTTGGGTATTCATGTTTTTCCCCTTCATAATGATGATATTCTCTACTAGGTGTTTACAGTGTTGAGCTGACCCAGTCTGGACCCACGATTGTCAGACCTGGTCAGTCGATGTCACTGACCTGTAAAGTTTCTGGATATTTATTGACTGATGGAAGATACTGTACAGGCTGGATACGGCAGCCTGCAGGAAAAGCTCTGGAGTGGATTGGAGTGATCTGTGCAAATGGCTACACTTCCCACAGTAATGAACTGAACAGCAGGTTTGAAGTTACTAGAGACACGTCCAGCAATACAGTGTTCTTAAGAGGGCAGAATCTGCAGACTGGAGACACAGCTGTGTATTACTGCGCTCGTGAGCAGCACACAGTGAGGCACATCAGCAGAAACCCTGTACAAAAACTCCTGCTGGGCACAGATCACCACTGCAAGGGTTTGCAGGCATGAACAAGAACACCAGGGCTATTTTAACGCCACTGTAAACAGATGAAGGAAAAGACTTCTATGATTTGTTTTTGGACACAATGCACAAATAAATCCTGAGGTTATTTTAAAACTATGACCAACATTTCAGTCCTGGAACTTATTTTAAACTCCTCAAGGAAACTTTCTGAATACAAACCACATTTCCAAAAGAGCTGTTCAGTGAAAAATCCAAAAGTTTAAGAACAATGTTCTTCAATCAGTGATGGCAAGGATTTTAAGCATTTCCCCCTATCACAACGGAATGCTCTTGACCATTGATCTCAGGTGACATTGTATTAAGCAATATTTATAAATATTTATGAATATTACTACATGGGCTTGGGAATGCTTTGCTAAAGCATTATTGATGAACACTGTTCATCGCTGCATCCACAAATGCAAGTGAAGACTGTACTGTGCACAGTTGGAAATCGTATATAACAACCTTCAGAAACACCACCGACGTCTCTGGGCTGAAATGGATAGATGCACAACTGAAACATGCATTGTCATTTGAGGAGTAAACATTTAAGGTTATGTTTATAGAAATAATGCACATTGTGTTCTCCAGGACAAAGAAAAAAAGACCATCCATATTGTTAGCAGCATTCAAAAGCCAGGTTCTGTACTAGTGTATTAGTATTAGGAGTATATTAGTGCCTATAGCAAGGGTAACCTGCACTACTAAATATAATATAATATAATATAATATAATATAATATATTTATTTTGTCTGAATTTCTTGGAAAGACTACACTGCTAGTAATGTGGGACTCAAAATGTTATATGTCATGCTCAGATTAAGATATGATTGAGTCGAATGTAGTGTTAGGAGTCCTGACCAAGGACTCTTGTTTTGTAGCATGGCTTGTTTTCTCAGATAGGGAATTGATCCTTATTACATAGTGGACTGGAGTGTTAGCCACTACGCTATACTAACCACCACAAACCAGGCCTCAATTTGCTTTCTTCAGAATTTTATCCAGGACTGTTTTTGCATGATTTTTACTAGTTTTAAAATATTAAGGGCTGATAAGAAGAGAGATTTTATTGCTTGCTTCAAGAAATCTTCCTAAGTAAATTTTATTTAACCCATTGCACATTTTTATGTTATTTCTTGCTTAATATCTGCATTTAACTCTCAATTTCAATCTATGTAATTTTTCAAGCTTTTGTATTTTTTATAGTGTAAACACAAACTCCAAAGAATCCTAAGAAAAAAAAATGAATAAGCCTCACTCCTAAATTCAGTACCACAAACTTAACAAGCTCTACACAAATCCTTAAATTCAGTACTACAAAGGCAGGAAAACATGAAAAAAACCCTGATTTAATATCTACTGGTACAGCAATCACAATGGCCTCATGAGTGACTTGTTTTGTGTCATAAATAAATTAGAATAAGCTAAAATGTACTGAGTGAGATTGATAAAGGGAACTGTTCTTAAATAAACAAAGGTACCCAGTAACACAAACATGTGAGCCAGCTGTACAAAAACAACCAGAGTGGATAAACAACACAAGAAAAACATTAAATGTAGCCAGTGTAGTCCTCAGGCCAGTAGGTGGTGATATATTATATATTAAATATTAAAATATATTAAAAATATATTAGAATGTTAAAAGAAAATACATCTCACATGTCATTTATAAGACTTTTGTTAAACACCCCCCCGCCCCGAACAACACCTTATGACTTCACAATTTCCAATTCAAATTTCTTGAGTACATCATCAGACAAAGGAGTTCCCAAACAGTTAAATAACCTTCAGAATGAAAATAATAATTTCAGAATAATTTCTTGATAAATGCAGAAAATTACCCGAAATATAATTCTCATATGAATAATGTGCATTCACTACAGCCTTTTTATTTATTTATTTTTTACTTCTTTAGACAATGTAAATGGTATACTTTTGAGAATCTCAAAACTGAATCTTTTTAACAATGTCTTAAACAGGTTTGACAGACATTTTTTATGAGTTAGGTGACAATGTCTAAAAAGATACGAGATTCAGTATGGTGTGCCTCAGGGTTCCATAATTGGTCCCCTTTCTTTTAGATTATACATGCCATCGTACTAAAATCACTTTCCATAGTAATACAGAAAACACAGTTTATGCCAGACTACGCTGTGGATGAGCTGATGGTCTGCAGTTTTAGCACAAAATAATAATGGATGAAGAATAAAGCGAATGAGGAATAAAGCATTAAAAGAACCACTTTGAAACTGGACCTTATATTACCTGATTAATAACTAGAACTCATGGGACTATAAAAAGAAAGCCTGTAATACAATATGTTGTGGATGTAAATCGGGCTTTGAGAGCTCACATTCAGATCTACACGGAGATGTTCAAGGCTCTATGCAAATGTTCTGTCTTCTTCTGCATATTTAAGCAGGTGGAAATGGAGACCAACAGATTTCACTTGCTCAGCTTTAACACGCATCATGTTCTCTACATCTCTCCTGCTGTTGCTGACCACTGTGACCTGTGAGTGTTTTTAATTTGTTGTCAAACACATTTTGGGTATTTATGGGTTTTTTCCCTTTATAATGAAAATATTCTCTACCAGGTGTTTACAGTGTTGAGCTGGTTCAGTCTGGACCCACGGTTGCCAGACCTGGTCAGTCGATGTCCCTGACCTGTAAAGTTTCTGGATATTCAGTGACTGATAGCAGCTACTGTACACACTGGATACGGCAGCCTGCAGGAAAAGCTCTGGAGTGGATTGGAGAGATATGTGGTAGCGGTAACACTTACTACAGTGATAAACTGAAAAGCAGGTTTGAAGTTACTAGAGACACGTCCAGCAGCACAGTGACCTTAGGAGGACAGAACATGCAGACTGGAGACACAGCTGTGTATTACTGCGCTCGTGAAGGACACAGTGAGACACATCAACAGACACCCTGTACAATAACATCCTCACTGAGATACAGTACTGCACAAGAGTAAAAGAGCATCCTTACTCTTTCTGTTTCTAGTCAAAAAGGCCATTAAGAAAAAAAAATACTAATATTCTGTTTCAGAAAAAAAAAATTAACATGCAATTACACAAAAGGCTCAACAACTAAATATAATATCAGTTTTTTCAGCACTTAATGTCTCCATCACATACATTTAGCACAGCTTCCACTCCTTTCAGGAGACTCACTTTAGAGGAATCTGCAGGGATGTTTTTCCACACCTCCAGTGCTCAGTCTTATAGATGTTGGTTGCATTTTCTGCTTCAAATGTATGTTGAAGCTTATTTCCTCTCTCAGAGATAAAAGCTGTGTGTTGCTTTTCTGACGTGGACAGTTTTTCTAAGAGGTCTGGCATAATAGTTAAGTCCTACTTAAGTTGTAGTTAATAGCTGTTTTTAACTGGAAGGTCAATAAATGAAGGGTGGTCTCTTGAATATTTGACTATGTGTGAACGTGGATACTTCAACACCCACATTACTAATAAAAGCTAAAGATCAGTTTTAGGCTGGAACTGATTTGTAATCCCACAGGCTGATGCCAGATTTGGTCCAGAAAGATCAGAAAGTAGCTCTTTAGTTGAACCTTGTTACATAATACTGACGTAAACAAGTCCTTTGCTGTTTGTCATGACAGAGTTTGCCTAGTAATACACTGCGTCATGTTAATATTGAAGTTAATATTTAGGATCAGAATGTTAAATGTCAAAAAGGTAAAAGAGTTTCTTTATGGCAGCTGTGTGTCATAAACTTAGCGGCAGTTTATTTTGTTGCACAATTTAAAGTGCACACATATATAAAATGATATACAGTGCCAAAAAATCTAGTAGGCTTATATAAAGCAATATTCACAATATTAGGGAAAATGCAAAATAATATGCAAAACAATCACATACAATACAGATCACATAATATATATACACACACACACAGTACTGTGCAAAGGTTTTAGGCATCTAAACAAATTTTTAAACAGTTTACCTCAGCAGTGAGTTTATACACACACACACACACACACACACACACACACACACACACACACACACACACACACACACACACACACAATATAATATATATCAATCATTATTAATTAATATTCTATACATTGTTTATTCAAATGTTTTCTCTTTCTGTTTATTCAAAACACTTTTCTCATCAAATAAACACATGACACAAATAGATTTTGAAAATGGAGTTTGAAAAACTTTCACAGTCCTGTATAATCGCTGTTGTCAGAAGAAAATCTCGCATCTCCAAAATAGTAACTTTACAGGAGAGGGAAAAAGCCTACTTCACTTTTACTGTAAGTCAATGGAACCAGACGTCTTTCCAAGTAATTTTGGAATATTTCTTTTGGCCCATTCTTCATAAAATTTACACACAATGTACAGAATAACAGACACTTTCAAACTATGTAAAAAACTGAAAAATGGTGAAAAATGGTGAAAAATTGAGATATGAGGTTTTCTTCCGACAGCAGTGATGTGTGTGTGTGTGTGTGTGTGTGTGTGTGTGTGTGTGTGTGTGTGTGTGTATACCTCTACAAATACAGCTATTTTTTTTTTGGTCCAAAACCACCAGTGACTAAGTTTTTATATACATTCACATCTCCACCATCAAAAATAGGTATCAGATCAAAATCACATCTCAAAACATCTCAACTTTTAAACAGTTCACACCTCTGGCTTCTTTTAAAGCCCCTCAGAGCAATTCTGCCTTAATGGTGTGTTTCTCCTCAGACCACACTGAATAAGTTTCCTTCGACATCCACAACATATTTATATAGACATTTTCATGATCCCCTTCAATGAGAGGCAAATACACTGTTTAAGTATTTAAAACAAAGCAAAACAGGCCGATGTCAAACTACATCATTATATAATTCATATCAATTACACAGTAAATCTGAATCTGATGAACTCGTTTCTCATAGTCAGGTCATAATATTCATGACATCGTGATAAACCGTGGGTCCCAGCTTTAAACACAGTCCAGCAGGAGGTGCTAGAACACAACTTATACTTAATACCATTAGCATCATTACTAATTGATTCCACAGTCCTGACCCCTGATCACTTTTGTTTAAATATAGGTATCTTGCATCTCCAGACTCCAGCGGTCAGCTGTTCTTTTGTTGGAGAACACTGGGCCTTTTTTCTAGAAAGTCCCCCCCACATTCATGCTGGTTCACTTGGATTCTTGCCATTATTAGAGTGCTGGTGTTTTAATGGGAATAGTGGGCATCCGTGTACTGTGGGCTTCAAAAGAACAGTAGAGGGAGATGTTTCCTCTAAGACTCTTTCACTGACCATCACTCTTCCTCTACTGCAGCTGCATCCTGTGACAGTTACACATTTTATTTGGTGTAGAACATGCGGTGAACCTTCTATGTGGTGAAGCTGAGGCCAGTGTATATATGAAGGCCATAAATGTAAATGTGACCTTCAGAGCTATTCTAATAAATGCTCAAAGACCCCCTATTCGGTTTTCTTTTGTGTGTGGATGTTGAATATAATGAGGGGTTTTTATTTCAGGTCTTACAGACTAAAACCATTACCTCTTCTCATAGTGTTTGATGTTTGATATTGCTTATATTTGTCCATTTCCATTATTTTAACTTCACTTTTGACCCAACAGCTCAACAAACTTTTATCCTTGTTGGTCAAAACTGCAATATTGCCATATTGGTTGCCATTAAAACTATAGTAAACAGAGTCTCATGCATCAGGCAGTGTCATCATAAGCCTTTCACCAACATTATTTTTCACATCAGATCATTTTAGATGAACCATGTTAAATAATTAATTATGCAGACAGTGTGAAAAATGATGGAATTCCCCTTTAAATCTAAAGGTGAATTGAACAACTGAAGTAAATTGCCCAACGATTTCCTCAAGAGAAAAACAGTGATGTATTGGAAGCTCCTGTATGCAAATGTTCTGACATGTCCTATATATTTCAGTTAGTAGAGGTGAAGATCAACAGCTTCTACTCGTTCACCATGTTCTCCACATCCCTTCTGCTGCTGGCTGCTGTGAGCTGTGAGTACTCAGTAGATTACAATCTTTATTTTTATGATATGTATACATTAAAAATGATAAATAGTACATGCAGTGTGTTCAACAGGTGTTTACTGTGTCGAGCTGATCCAGCCTGGATCCATGGTCAAAAATCCTGGCCAGTCGATGTCACTGACCTGTACAGTTTCTGGATACTCACTGACCAGCTACTGGACACACTGGATACGACAGCCTGCAGGAAAAGCTCTGGAGTGGATTGGACAGACATATGCAGCTGGAACCTCTTACTACAGTGATAAACTGAAAAGCAGGTTTCAACTTGCTGTGGACACGTCCAGCAGCACAGTGACCTTAAGCGGACAGAATCTGCAGACTGGCGACACGGCTGTGTATTACTGCGCTCGTGAAGGACACAGTGAGACACATCAACAGACACCCTGTACAAAAACATCCTCTTTGAGATACAGTACTGTGCAAAAGTCAAAGAGCATCATTCATTTATATTTTCTACAAGTACAAAATATTATTTTTGGAGTGTCAGAAAAATAGAAAACAAATATTCAGTAGAGCAAAAAGTCTTAACAACTTATTTCATTTTAAAGTGTTCACCATTTAGTGTGTCCACTTGATGCCTTTATTACAGTTCCCATTCTTTTCGGAAGGCTTATGGTGAGTTTTTCAATGAAATCTGCAGAAATATCTTTCCACGCCTCCAAAGTTCAGCCTTAGGAATTACATTTTCCTGTGTCTGTCTTTTTTTGCATAATTCATCTGTCAAAGATGAGTTTTGGGTGTGGTTTATCTGATGGTTACAGTTTAAGAGTCCAATTCCCTCAAGATATTTTAATAATCTATAACCCTTGTGTGGTGTTAGGGTCTCTAGAACCCATTTGCAATGTTTACCAAAGTAAAAATATGATGTGATTTTATTATTATTTCAACTTCACATTTAATGGCCTTTGCTTATTTACTGTGAAGATCATATAAAATAACCCATTTTCAGTGCCTTCACTCTGTTCAGCCCTACACATTTGTACTGCACATGTGGGGTTGGATGATCCTGCAGGGAATAAAAGTGTAGAGGAGTCCCTTCACTCTGCTCTCCTACAAAAAGACACTGGAGTGGATTGGGGTTATCTGGGATGATGCCAGTACATCTATACATGCCAAATCTGTTGAGGGACATTTGGAAAGTACCAGAAAAAACTTCCAGAACATCGTGTATCTGAAGCTGACTTTTATTAGAATGTTCCAGTGGTGGACAGTAACTCAGTAAATGTAATTAGTTTCTGTACTTTAGTATTTTTGGTGTATCTATACTGAAGTTTTTCCGTTTTGGGCGACTTTTTCCTTTCACTTCACTACATTTCAGAGTCTAATATCCGACTTTTTCCTCCTACATTTTGAGAAATCTGTCGTTCCTTTTGGTTTCTGTGTGTATAAAAACGTAACATGTCAAAACGAAAGAAGCGCAAAGCCAAAGCACCAATCAGGGCCCAGCGGTCACTTTGTTTAGAGCTGGTTTTGACCTGTTGGTCATACCGACCCAGTGCAGCACGCGGTTCAACGTCAGCGCAGCAGCGTAAAACTTTGGGAGAGTCTGTTCAACATAAATGATGAACTAACCTAACTTTGTAAATAGAGCATATAGAAATATGTCCACATATGCAGTCGAGACTGACGCGGCTTTTTTCTGAATTTCTACAAACACCATTTCATTTTATAGTAAATGAGTTTGGGCTGGTTTATGTTTATGAACAGACGCCTACAGATCAACATAGTAAAGGAGCTCATCTGTGATCCTGAGTTTAAAGCCAGTTTTTATTCAACTTAAACTTGGAACTAAGTTGTAAATAAATCTGAAACTGAAACTTTGCTTGTGTGTAAAAAGTGATTTCAGAGCCACTCGGTTCTCCCTGATGGAAACTGTTTACCTTCAGTGTTTTGTGCTTCTGATCATTTTAATAGACGTCAGCGTCACTAATTAATGACGTTCTATTAAAAGACTGGTTTACCAAGAGAGACGCTGGAGGACTTTCACCTGAAATGAGTTCATGAAGCGAGTCTGGTTATAAAAATGATAACAGGACCAGATCAGAGCCAGAATTACTCTTTTAGTACTTTTACTTTATACTTAAGTACATTTGAAGGTAAATACTTTAGTACTTTTACTCCAGTGGAGGTCTAAAGGGAGGAACTTCTACTTTTACTGGAGTAATATTTTACCATGGGGGTCTCTACTTTAACTCAAGTATATGATTTGTGTACTTCGTCCACCTCTGGAATGTTGTCAAGCATCTTCTCAGCAACATAACCGCGACTTCACAATTTCAAATTTTAACTTCCAAAAACATGCAGTGAGATATGGTACTGTAAGGAATGAGCCCCCCTTATTTATTTCATATCCATTCCCAATGGCTGTTCACTACACATTTTTCATTTTTCAGTGTTGAAATAAAATGAAAATTGGTCTGCTGAATATGTGAATGTCTAATTATTTGATACTTTAACATATACATTATCAATGGAAACTTAAGCTTTGGGATTTTAGCCGATCCACAAGCTGATGTCAAGTTTTTTGGAAAGATCAGGCTGTAGCAGAACATTAACATAACCATGTCATAAGCATGATATCGTACATGCTATACGTTGTAATGAATTTAAATGACAGATTGTGTTTATTAATATGACAATGTCATGTTACATCATAAACTGTCATGATAGATGTCATAATGATTTGACGTCATCACGGCTTATGTCACATGCTGTTTTACTAAATGCTCTCTAGTTAGCATGTATTTTAGGACAGATGTAATAACAGCTTCTTAATGGCAGCTATAAGAAATTGTCATAAACATATCATGACAAATATTAAAAGTTATCCTTAAAAGTTAAGAACATTTCTGCCTGTCTTCTAAAATGACTATTTTGGGACAGTGAGAGACATCAACAGAAACTCTGTGTGCTCTGTTTATGAATTTATTTATTAATTAGAAACAGTAGGAGGTACAGCCTGCATTCACTGACCAACACGCTTCATCTACTCCAGCTGCATCCTGTGACTGTTACACATTTTATTTGGTCAAAACAGTGTAGAACCTGCTATTGACCTTCTTTGTGGTGAAGCTGAGGCCACGGTAGATGTAAGTGCCATAAGTGTAACTATAAAACATTTAGGAGTTCTGACAAATTCTCACATTTGTATACAGGAGATAATTTCACAAAAAAAAAAAAAAAGTGTAAAACAGGCATGGAATTTGTTTTGGTGGAATGTTGAACATGAGGGTTTTTTGTTAATGGATATACACAATATAATCGGCATTATCTGGTCTAAAGGTGTCCAACTTGATGTCTTGTGTAATATTTATTAGATTTTTTTTCCATTTTCATGACTTAAATTCACTTCATTGCTCAACAAAACATCAACATTAAGGTCTAAACTGTATGTTTGCTTTAATAGTAACTTCAAAAACTAGTAAGACAAAGTCTCAGGCATCAGACAGTGTATTCATATCTATTTTATATAATAACTTTGTGGAGTATTCTGGTGTATTTCATATCATATCATGCTTATGTTAACAATTTACATTTTCAGAAAATGTAAAAAAAAAAAAAAAAAAAAAAAAAAGTTCAGTTGCTTGTTAACACAAATATTTCAATCAGCCAATCACACGGCTGCAACTCAGTGCATTTAGGCATGTAGAGGTGGTCAAGACAACTTGCTGAAGTGCAGACTGAGCATCAGAACGGGGAAGAAAGAGGATTTAAGTGACTTTGAACGTGGTGTGGTTGTTGGTGTCAGACGGGCTGGTCTGAGTATTCCAGAAACTGCTGATCTGCTGGGATTTTCACACACAACCATCTCTAAGGTTTACAGAGAACGGTCCGAAAAAGAGGAAATATCCAGTGAGCGGTCAGTTGTGTGGACAAAAATGCCTTGTTGATGTGAGAGGTCAGAGGAGAATGGGCAGACTGGTTCCAGATGATAGAAAGGCAACAGGAACTCAAATAACCAACCAAAATCTCTGAGGAACGTTTCCAACACCTTGTTGAAAGTTTGCCATGAAGAATTAAAGCAGTTCTGAAGGCAAAAGGGGGTCCAACCTTTTACCTAATAAAGTGGCTGGTGAGTGTATTTCCTCAGAAAAACAGTGATGTAATAGCTGCTTCTCTATGCAAATGTTCTGGCACGTTCTATATATTTGAGGTACTGAAGACCAGCAGCTTCCACTCGTTCACCATGTTCTCTACATCCCTACTGCTGCTGCTGGCTGCTGTGAGCTGTGAGTGTTTGTTAGATTACAATTCTATATTTCACAGATTCCCATCCCTGGTCATGGAGTACTCCCACCTTCCATCCAAGAGTCCTTCAGGATCAGAAATGGGAACAATTGATTTATGTGTATGGACTTTATCCTCTAAAAATATAATAAATAATGCAATGTGTTCAACAGGTGTTCACAGTGTTGAACTGACCCAGCCTGGATCCATGGTCATAAATCCTGGCCAGTCGATGTCACTGACCTGTACAGTTTCTGGATACTCACTGACCAGCTACTGGACACACTGGATACGGCAGCCTGCAGGAAAAGCTCTGGAGTGGATTGGACAGATACATGGAGATGGAAGCACTTACTACAGTGATAAACTGAAAAGCAGGTTTCAACTTGCTGTGGACACGTCCAGCAGCACAGTGACCTTAAGAGGACAGAACATGCAGACTGGAGACACAGCTGTGTATTACTGCGCTCGTGAACCACAGTGAGACACGTCAATAGAAACCCTGTACAAAAATATCCTCTCGGCAAAACAGCACTGCACCCTTTATTTATTGCCTTTCACGTCAAAGTGGACTTTATAATATTAATTATTGAAATAATAATAGAATTTTTTCAGTTAAAAAAATACATTTACTTTTATTTTTTCATAATTTGTGCACACTCCTTGCTTTTAACAAAGCTTCCATTATACACACACACACACACACATACTTGCTAATCTACAGGGATTTTTCAGGAATATTACTTTAGGATGCACCTCCAAAGTTCAGTCTTAGAAGATCAAATGTTAAAACTTTTATAGGTAACAAACAATTAAGTGTTGTTTATCTGATATGAGGATCTAGAACATCTTGTATGTTTATTTGGAGCCCCATTTATTTATAAATGCAATAATTGGAAATGTCAGTTCTGAATCTCCTGAGGAATATCTATGGAACAATGAAAAACTTGTACTTAAGGGCTGTTCTGAGTGGACATTAAGTGAGGGGTGGACTGTTGAATATGGGAACTGAATATCTGTGATTGTTTGATAATCTGACACACACATTTACTTAACTTTATTGACCCTCTTAGGGGAAATTAGATGTGCAGTTCATACAACAGCGAATTGCGCAGAACACATAACACCACTAATAAAAAACATCACAACATAACCTACCCCTAGAAAATTGATCACTTGTCTTTATCTATCTATCGATCTACATAGATAGATAAACTGGAACTGATTATTGATCCCACCCACAGGCTAATGTCAGTTTGGTGTCAGGAGGGCTGTAATCAAACACACCTCTGATCAATCCAAGAGAAGTCCAAGGCTTGTCAATATTTAGCCTAAAAGGGGCCCTGACCAATGAGATGGAGACCAAATAATGAATGAGACCCAAAACGTTGAGTCCTTTCAGAGGCCAAGCCGAAACAAGTCGTAAACTGATTCCAGTCCAAATTTCTCGGTCTTTTCTAACTCTTTAATGAAGTAAATCTGTACAGATTTGACTGAAACAACAAGCCTGAAACAGGATTTTATTACATTAATTTTTTTGCTTTACTGTTTAAATAAAATGATACATACTAAAGTACATTAACACATCCATCCATCCATTTTCTAAGTCGCTTCTCTGTCAGGGTCGCGGGGGGGTGCTGGAGCCTATCCCAGCAGTCTTCGGGCGGGAGGCAGGATACACCCTGGATGGGCCGCAAGTCCATCGCAGGACAGACAGACAGACACAGACACTCACACCTAGGGGCAATTTAGCATGTCCAATTGGCCTGACTGCATGTCTTTGGACTGTGGGAGGAAACCGGAGAACCCAGAGGAAACCCACGCAGACACGGGGGGAACATGCAAACTCCACACAGAGAGGACCCCGGTCGCCCGGCTGGGGAATTGAACCCAGGCCCTCCTCGCTGTGAGGCGACAGCATAATCAGTCAAAGGTTCGAGTATTTGACAAATCAAAATTGCAAGAAATTCGTTTGAGATTAAAACACAGAAAATCTGCTGCCAGAAACACACACACACACACACACACACACACACACACACACACACACACACACACACACACACACACACACAAAGCCGCTTCTCCCTCAGGGGTGCTGGAGCCTATCCCAGCGGTCATCGGGTGGAAGGCAGGATACACCCTGGACAGGTCGCCAGTCCATCGCTGCCAGAAACAGAGGGGAAAAAACAGGTTAGATTCTTCTCCTCTGTTCTGGTGGGAATGGGATTTCAAATTATTCAGCTCTGTTGTTGTGTACGGAGCCCTGATGACAACATCCTGTACAAATAAAAATAATGCGTGGCCACCCCTTATTAACGTGTGGGAACGAGATCCTAATGCGTGGCCACAACTTAGTAAGGCATGGGAATGATATGATTTAGTCATGGCCATGACTTAGTAAGCCGTAATCTCGTTCCCACGCCTTACTAAGTCATGGCCATGCATTAGGATCTTGTTCCCATGCTTTACTAAGGTCATGGCCATGACTTAGTAATTTCATTCCCATGCCTTACTAAGTCATACTAGGTCCAATTCTTTACCTCAAGTACTTTTCACCTGGAAAAATGTATTAATACCTTTTCATAATCTAATGTTTTAAAACAGAGCTATAAAATAAAGGCCTGGGGGCGAGACGGGGTGTGTGGAGTCAGTATAATTTCAGTGGAATATGGGACAGTTGTGTTCCCTGAGACATCCCACCTCAGTGATGAGAGGGGTACTGACTTGAATCCTGAGGGTGTAGAGCTGAACCTGCTCAGCAATTCTCCCTTCAAATTCATTCTTGTGCTACGCCTGCAGTGAGTGGCAAAGTACGAAACCTTGGACACGCATGACCATGACATCACACGGGGCCCAGAGCCGTTATTGGAGAGGGTGCCCTTTCGTCACTTAAGGTGAATCAGGTATAAACATGCATGTTTGCTCCCTCTCAAATAAAAGTGGGGGGCATGTGCTCTTCCTGCTCAGGAGCTCAGACGCATAAGCAAACAGTGTCAAAGTGCAAAGCATAACAAAAAACGATGTCCTTCAATGCCTTGAATGACCAACTCTGTCATTGATAATGTCCAACAACTCATACTGCAGCCTATATTCTGTAAAGGTTTTAGTATGTTTATTTTATGTTAATGCTTTTTACCTAAATTGTTAGTGTTCTGATTTGTTCTTTAGCCCAGTATGTCCTGAATTTTGGCTTCAGTTTTGGCTGAGACTTCCACTACGGCTAAACATGCACTAATGTCAGCCTCACACGACTCTGACATCAGTGATACACATTGGTGCAGCCATTTCTGCTGAGTGAAAACATTAGTTTGTGTTGGTGCTTTGCTCTGTTTTTTACTTAACAGCTTAAAAAGGCCAATTGGCAAGCCCATTGTATAAAAAAAAAATAAAATAAAATAATACTTGCATACATTTACTGTAGCTTAACACTGCTGTTAATTTACAGAGATAGAATGTAAACTCACAAAGAAACTGATCACCTTCATTTCACAATCATTTGCATTTATTTTAATGATGGTCAGAATAAGTGAACTAGTGAAATTACAGCAAAAGGCAATATTTCTAAGAAATGGAATGACTGCAATTTTACAGATTTTTACTGTTATTGAGCAATGATCCTTTTAATATTAGTTCATTTCAGTAACCCTTTACATCATGTCAAAATTTTACAATGAACTGAGAAACAGAACTGGTTCAAAATTTTAGCAAAAAAAAAAAAAAAAAATATCGGGTTACATTAACTTTCATGACAAGATCTTCAGAGGTCATCAACCCTTTGACCCTTTGTTTCTTTAAGAAATATGATTTGATAGGAGCCCCTCTATTCAAATGTTCTGGCGTTCTACATATTTAAGCCACTGGAGGTGAAGACTGACAGATTCTACTCGTTCACCATGTTCTCCACATCCCTACTGCTGCTGGCTGCTGTAAGCTGTAAGTAGTTATTAGCTTAGAATACTTTAGGAAATGTGTCATTCAAAAAAATAAGAAATAATGCATGCAATGTTTTCAACAGGTGGTGTTCACAGTGTTGAGCTGACCCAGCCTGCATCCATGGTCATAAATCCTGGTCAGTCGATGTCCCTGACCTGTAAAGTTTCTGGATATTCAGTGACTGATAGCAGCTACTGTACAGACTGGATACGGCAGCCTGCAGGAAAAGCTCTGGAGTGGATTGGAGAGATATGTGGAGATGGTAGAACTTACTACAGTGATAAACTGAAAAGCAGGTTTGCAGTTTCCAGAGACACGTCCAGCAACACAGTGACCTTAAGAGGGCAGAACATGCAGACTGGAGACACAGCTGTGTATTACTGCGCTCGTGGATCACAGTGAGACACGTCAATAGACACCCTGTACAAAAACCTGCTGTGTATAAACCTCCACTGTAAGAGTTCCTTTAGTAAGAGATGTTGAAACAGATCATTACTCATTTATTCATTCACATTCATTCTATTAATGCAGAAGTTCTGACCTAACCTGCTTTTACTCTTCATAGACGGCCCAATGCCAATTTCTTTAACCCCTTAAAACCAAAGACGTATTACATACCAAGGCTTCTTTTTCAGTAAGTACAGGGACGTCAATGCAAAGTGACTGAGCTGTTCTAGACAGGCATCTTCCTCCTCCTGACTCCTGCAGTCAGTCATTTTTTGATGGAGAACACTGTCAGTATGCTTTTTATTGATTTATTTATTATAGTGTTCTCTCCACATTCATATAATGGAACAGTAGAGGGAGATATTTCCTTTAAAACTCTGCATTCACTGACCAGCACACATCATCTACTCCAGCTGCTTCCTGTGGCTGTTACATGTCTTATTGGGTTGAAAAATAGTAAAATATGCTTCGACCTGCTCTGTGGTGAAGCTGAGGCCACTGTAGGCATCTGTACCAAAGCTACTTAAACAGTTATATGATAGGAACTTGTCTATGCAAATATTCTGCCTTATTTAGGTCACTACAGGTGAGGACCTACAGCTTCCACTCGCTCACCATGTTCTCCACATCATTACTGCTGCTGCTGGCTGCTGGGAACTGTAAGTACTTGTTAGAATCTTTTATCTGTGTAAACTTTATCGTTCAAAAAATATGAAATAACACATGAATTGTGTTCAACAGGTGTTCACTGTGCTGAACTGACCCAGCCTGCATCCATGGTCATAAATCCTGGTCAGTCAATGTCCCTGACCTGTAAAGTTTCTGGATATTCACTGACTGGTAGCAGCTACTGTACAGACTGGATACGGCAGCCTGCAGGAAAAGCTCTGGAGTGGATTGGAGCGATGTGTGGAGATGGAAAAACTTACTACAGCGATAAAATGAAAAGCAGGTTTGCAGTTTCCAGAGACTCGTCTAGGGCACAGTGACCTTAAGAGGACAGAACATGCAGACTGGAGACACAGCTGTGTATTTCTGCGCTCCTGGATCACAGTGAAACACATCAACAGACACCCTGTACAAAAACATCTTCTCTGGAACAGATCTCTGCTGTACAGGGTTTGACCTGCATTAATACGTGGAAAGAACAATGACCATTACCTGCTCATTTATTGACACTTGTGAGAGAACAGAGTTTGACCACACAGCAAGCCAAGGATTTTGCACTATGATAAAGCAGATTGACTAGACCTCAAGTTGAGGATGCTGAAGAGCACTTTGAATATACTGCAACCTGAAGACTTTGTACCATGACAGAGTTTCACTGGGAGCTTTGGATCATGATAGTGGAGTTGCTTCTCTGTCTGCTAGCTGGGGAACTGTGTATGTGCTTATTCATGTTTTGTTTGCTGTCATTTTGGATCTTAGTTATTTGATATTGCTCTTATTTTCCATTTTATGGTGCTCAGACACTCTTATCCAGGGCGACTTGCAATGGTAGCCTTTCACAGGTAGGTGCAAGTAGTGTTAGGAATCTTGCCCAAGGATGCCTAGTGTCAGGTGTTTGCCCTGGCAGAGGTTTGAACCCTGTTCCACAGGACGGATGGTGGAGAGGTTACCCACTTCCATCCAATTCTCATGTTATTTGGGACTGGCAAAGTGCTACATAATTATTTTTAACATTATCACAACATCCCACTGCACACACAGAATACAGCAGAAAGTCCCCGCTTGCGCACCAAAGTCATTTGTAGCCTCATTTTTCAAAGCATCTAATTTTGAGTGAAAGTGGTGAAGCATTATTATTTTTTTGCTGTCCAGTATTAATTTGCATATCATTAGTATCTATATGTTTAGTAATACAGGGAGGTTGGCATTGTTTTGACAAAATCAGCCTTGAGAAAATAAACCATGATTTCAACAATGTCAGCCAGGATCTCCAGACAGTAAGCCAGTGTTTCAACATTATCAGGCAAAATCTCCAGAAAATAAGATCACTTCAACATAATCAGTCAAAGGTTCCAGTATTTGACGAATCAAAATGGCAAGAAATTCGTTTGAGATTAAAACACAGAAAATCTGCTGCCAGAAACACACACACACACACACACACACACACACACACACACACACACACACACACACACACACACACAAAGCCGCTTCTCCCTCAGGGGTGCTGGAGCCTATCCCAGCGGTCATCGGGCGGAAGGCAGGATACACCCTGGACAAGTCGCCAGTCCATCGCTGCCAGAAACAGAGGGGAAAAAACAGGTTAGATTCTTCTCCTCTGTTCTGGTGGGAATGGGATTTCAAATTATTCAACTCTGTTGTTGTGTACGGAGCCCTCATGACGACGTCCTGTACAAATAAAAATAATGCGTGGCCACCCCTTATTAACGTGTAGGAATGAGATCCTAATGCGTGGCCACAACTTAGTAAGGCATGGGCATGATATGATTTAGTCATTACGGCTTACTAAGTCATGGCCATGCATTAGGATCTTGTTCCCATGCTTTACTAAGTCATGGCCATGACTTAATCATTTCATTCCCATGCCTTACTAAGTCATACTAGGTCCAATTCTTTACCTCAAGTACTTTTCACCTGGAAAAACATTTATTAATACCTTTTCATAATCTAATGTTTTAAAACAGAGCTATAAAATAAAGGCCTGGGGGCGAGACGGGGTGTGTGGAGTCAGTATAATTTCAGTGGAATATGGGACAGTTGTGTTCCCTGAGACATCCCACCTCAGTGATGAGAGGGGTACTGACTTTAATCCTGAGGGTGTAGAGCTGAAGCTGCTCAGCAATTCTCCCTTCAAATTCATTCTTGTGCTACGCCTGCAGTGAGTGGCAAAGTACGAAACCTTGGACACGCATGACCATGACATCACACGGGGCCCAGAGCCGTTATTGGAGAGGGTGCCCTTTCGTCACTTAAGGTGAATCAGGTATAAACATGCATGTTTGCTCCCTCTCAAATAAAAGTGGGGGGCATGTGCTCTTCCTGCTCAGGAGCTCAGACGCATAAGCAAACAGTGTCAAAGTGCAAAGCATAACAAAAAACGATGTCCTTCAATGCCTTGAATGACCAACTCTGTCATTGATAATGTCCAACAACTCATACTGCAGCCTATATTCTGTAAAGGTTTTAGTATGTTTATTTTATGTTAATGCTTTTTACCTAAATTGTTAGTGTTCTGATTTGTTCTTTAGCCCAGTATGTCCTGAATTTTGGCTTCAGTTTTGGCTGAGACTTCCACTACGGCTAAACATGCACTAATGTCAACCTCACACGACTCTGACATCAGTGATACACATTGGTGCAGCCATTTCTGCTGAGTGAAAACATTAAAGAACTTACATTATTCAAAATCCATAGCCTTTTACAGGCCTGAGTGATTCCCCGCATTTCTCGCATGAAACAGCTGATATGAACGGAGCTCCTCTATGCAAATGTTCTGCCATCATCTGTATATTTAAGCTACTAGTGGTGAAGACCGACACCTTTCACTTGTTCAACTATGTTCTCCACATCTGTCCTGCTGCTGGCTGCTGTGACCTGTGAGTTTGTTAGGTTAGCTTTAATCTCTGAAGGCTAATAAAAGGTTTTAACAGGTGTTCACTGTGTTGAGAACCTGATACATGATTAAGACTTGATTCTCAATTAGATCACATATTAAACTATAAATGCATTGAGTACCAATAATGTATGACTTTCACAGGGGTCCACTCCTATGAGCTCACCCAGCCTGAATTCCTGGCCGTTCGTCCAGATCAAACTCTGACCATCAACTGTAAAGTTTCTTACTCAATTACCAGCTATGCCACAGTTTGGATACGGCAGCCTGCAGGAAAAGCTCTGGAGTGGGTTGCAACTATGGGCTACAGTGGAGGCTTATACTACAAAGATTCACTTAAAAGCAAGTTCAGCTTGTCTAGAGACACGTCCAGCAGCACAGTGACCTTAAGAGGGCAGAATCTGCAGACTGGAGACACAGCTGTGTATTACTGCGCTCGTGAAGGACACAGTGAGACACGTCAATAGAAACCCTGTACAAAAACTCCTGCTGTGCATAAATCGGTCCACTGACCTTCACCCGTTTATTTATTCCATTAGTATAGAAATTCTGAACTGAACTGCTTCTTAACTCCAAGTAGCAGGATTTCATTTTATTTAAAATCAGTGATACAAAAGATGATTTTTCAAGGGTTTTTGGTTAATGGAATGGTCTTTCAGATTGACGTTGAATGTGATTTATACGGTTCTACATAGAACCTTTCTAAAAATGGGACCACAAAGCATTCTTCTATTGGTACAAGCTTGATGTCCTACTGGTAGCAGAACCCATTTTGGACGGACGGACATACATACATACATACATACATACATACATACCCTTCACCATCAGTCTGAAGAACCATTCCACCATGCAAAGAGCCGATTAAGCATGAAATGGTTCCATAAGCACTCAGGGCTCTAAATAGAACCCTTTTTTAAAACTAACAAACCCTTGAAGATCAATCTTTTATGAGAGTAGTTACAACATTATTGACCAAAACAGTAATATTACATGACTGAACAGAACGGACAATACAGTTTCTCTCGGTTCTCCAGCCTCAGCAGCATGGAGGCTCTGTTATATCTAAAAACGAGTTAGCCACAAGCTTTGTCTGCATTGATGCTTAAATATAATAAGCTTTTTAAACCGATTGAAACTGTCAGTTTCATGAGCGAATGCGACCTGTTTTTTCAGACATTTATTAAATCCTAATCATCAACTGTGGCACTTTTGTTGGTGCTTTGCTCTGTTTTTTACTTAACAACTTAAAAAGGCCAATTGGCAAGCCCATTGTATAAAAAAAAAAAAAAAAAAAAAAAAAAAAAAAAAAAAAAAAAAACACACACACACACACACACACACAAACAACACACCCCACACCTGTATAAGCCCCATACATTTACTGTAGCTTAACGCTGCTGTTAATTAACAGAGATAGAATGTAAACTCACAAAGAAACTGATCACCTTCATTTCACAAACATTTGCATTTATTTTAATGATGGTCAGAATAAGTGAACTAGTGAAATTACAGCAAAAGGCAATATTTCTAAGAAATGGAATGACTACAATTTTACAGATTTTTACTGTTATTGAGCAATTGTCCTTAAATATTAGTTCATTTCAGTAACCCTTTACATCATGTCAAAATTTTACAATTAAAAAAACAATAATAAATAAAATCGGGTTACATTAACTTTCATGACAAGGTCTTCAGAGGTCATCAACCCTTTGACCCTTTGTTTCTTTAAGAAATATGATTTGATAGGAGCCCCTCTATTCAAATGTTCTGGCGTTCTACATATTTAAGCCACTGGAGGTGAAGACTGACAGATTCTACTCGTTCACCATGTTCTCCACATCCCTACTGCTGCTGGCTGCTGTAAGCTGTAAGTAGTTATTAGCTTAGAATACTTTAGGAAATGTGTCATTCAAAAAAATAAGAAATAATGCATGCAATGTTTTCAACAGGTGGTGTTCACAGTGTTGAGCTGACCCAGCCTGCATCCATGGTCATAAATCCTGGTCAGTCAGTGTTACTGACCTGTAAACTTTCTGGATATTCAGTGACTGATAGTTACTGTTCACACTGGATACGGCAGCCTGCAGGAAAAGCTCTGGAGTGGATTGAAGCGATATGTGGAGATGGTAGCACTGGCCACAGCGATAAACTAAAAAGCAGGTTTGCAGTTTCCAGAGCCTCGTCCAGCAACACAGTGACCTTAAGAGGACAGAACATGCAGACTGGAGACACAGCTGTGTATTACTGCGCTCGTGAACCACAGTGAGACACATCAACAGACACCCTGTACAAAAACCTGCTGTGTATAAACCTCCACTGTAAGAGTTCCTTTAGTAAGAGATGTTGAAACAGATCATTACTCATTTATTCATTCACATTCATTCTATTAATGCAGAAGTTCTGACCTAACCTGCTTTTACTCTTCATAGACGGCCCAATGCCAATTTCTTTAACCCCTTAAAACCAAAGACGTATTACATACCAAGGCTTCTTTTTCAGTAAGTACAGGAACGTCAATGCAAAGTGACTGAGCTGTTCTAGATAGGCATCTTCCTCCTCCAGACTCCTGCAGTCAGTCATTTTTTGATGGAGAACACTGTCAGTGTGCTTTTTATTGATTTATTTATTATAGTGTTCTCTCCACATTCATATATGGAACAGTAGAGGGAGATATTTCCTTTAAAACTCTGCATTCACTGACCAGCACACATCATCTACTACAGCTGCTGCCTGTGACTGTTACACATTTTATTTGGGCAAAAGCATCAGTGTAGAACCTGCTACTGACCTTGTCTGAGGCTGCTATAGATGTAAAAGCCATAAATCTAAATATATCCTATAGAACTTTTAGGACTATAAAAGTTCTGACAAATGCTTACATTTGTATATAGGAGATAAAGTAGCCTCAGAAAAATGTGATACATAGCGAGGGGATTTGTACTGCAAGACAAGGCAAGGCAAGTTTGTTTATATAGCACCTTTCAAACACGGGTGTCGTTCAAAGTGCTATACAAATGAGAAAATTGATTTAAAAAAAAAAAAGAAAAAAAAAAGAGAAAAAAAAAGTATTAGTATGTAAAGTACAGTAAACACAAAAAAATTAAAATGATTAAAACAATCCCTTTAAAGGAGAAAATTAATTTAAAATCAAATTAGAAATTACATTAGGATAGTTACATATTCAAATAAAAAAAAAAGCTGGATTAGGATTGAAAAAAAGTGCCATTACAGAGGAAAAAGGGGCCAGAAACTGAGCTGAAAGCTGCTCAAACAGGAACGTTTTGAGCCTATTGGTAGGATGTGGAATATGATGAGGGGTTTCATTGTTAATGATATACAGAATATAATCATCATTATCTGATCTAAGTGTATCTAACTTGCTGCCTGTTTATATTTGTTCATATTCCTACAGTTAAATTTACTTCATTGCTCAGCAGCTCAACAAATGTTAACCTTTAAGGTCAAGTTTGCTTTATTAGTAGCTTCTAAGACTAGTAAAACAGTCTCAGGCATCAGGCAGCATATGCATAACTGTTTTATGTAATAACTTTCTGTAAGGGAGACTTTAGAGATACATTCTTCAGATGTCTGGTTCTAATCACAACCACTGTGAGCAACTCTGGTGTATTTCGCATCAGATCATGCGTCGTGATTTTATTCATTTTATTCAACACACATTTACAACCCTATTTCCCAAAAAGTTTGGACACTGTTTGAAATGTAAATAGTCCAAGGCTTGTCAATATTTAGCCTAAAAGGGGCCCTGACCAATGAGATGGAGACCAAATCATGAATGAGACCCGAAACGTTGAGTCCTTTCAGAGGCCAAGCCGAAAAAGTCGCAAACTGATTCCAGTCCAAATTTCTTGGTCTTTTCTAACTCTTTAATGAAGTAAATCTGTACAGATTTGACTGAGACAACAAGCCTGAAACAGGATTTTATTACATTAATTTTTTTGCTTTACTGTTTAAATAAAATGATACATACTAAAGTACATTAACATACATTCTTAAATACAATGAAAGTGGGAGAACATTCTAGAACATCTGTGATGAGCTAGAACATTCTAGAATGGTGCAAACATTTCAGAGATCTTTCTAGATATTTTAATTCGTAAACACAAGTACAGAATGCCAACCTTACATTGGTGTTTGTTGGAGAACACTGGGTCGGTGTGCTCTGGTCTTTTTTCAGGAATATTCTTCTCCGTTTTATGCTGGTTCATTTGGTTTATGAGGCCGTATTCAGGGTGAGTGTGAAGCCCAGGCCAATACTAGAGTGCTGTTGTTTGAATGGGAATAGAGGGCCACAGTGTTCTGGGCTTTAAAGAGTCATACATGAGAACACTAGAGGGAGACGTTTCCTCAAAACTCTGCATTCACTGACCAACACTCATCATCTACTCCAGCTGCTTCCTGTGGCTGTTACATGTCTTATTGGGTTGAAAAATAGTAAAATATGCTTCGACCTGCTCTGTGGTGAAGCTGAGGCCACTGTAGGCATCTGTACCAAAGCTACTTAAACAGTTATATGATAGGAACTTGTCTATGCAAATATTCTGCCTTATTTAGGTCACTACAGGTGAGGACCTACAGCTTCCACTCGCTCACCATGTTCTCCACATCATTACTGCTGCTGCTGGCTGCTGGGAACTGTAAGTACTTGTTAGAATCTTTTATCTGTGTAAACTTTATCGTTCAAAAAATATGAAATAACACATGAATTGTGTTCAACAGGTGTTCACTGTGCTGAACTGACCCAGCCTGCATCCATGGTCATAAATCCTGGTCAGTCAATGTCCCTGACCTGTAAAGTTTCTGGATATTCACTGACTGATAGCAGCTACTGTACAGACTGGATACGGCAGCCTGCAGGAAAAGCTCTGGAGTGGATTGGAGAGATATGTGGAGATGGTAGCACTGACTACAGTGATAAACTAAAAAGCAGGTTTGAAGTTTCCAGAGCCTCGTCCAGCAACACAGTGACCTTAAGAGGACAGAACATGCAGACTGGAGACACAGCTGTGTATTACTGCGCTCGTGACCCACAGTGAGACACATCAACAGACACCCTGTACAAAAACATGCTGTGTATAAACCTCCACTGTAAGAGTTCCTTTAGTAAGAGATGTTGAAACAGATCATTACTCATTTATTCATTCACATTCATTCTATTAATGCAGAAGTTCTGACCTAACCTGCTTTTACTCTTCATAGACGGCCCAATGCCAATTTCTTTAACCCCTTAAAACCAAAGACGTATTACATACCAAGGCTTCTTTTTCAGTAAGTACAGGGACTTCAATGCAAAGTGAATGAGCTGTTCTAGATAGGCATCTTCCTCCTCCAGACTCCTGCAGTCAGTCATTTTTTGATGGAGAACACTGTCAGTATGCTTTTTATTGATTTATTTATTATAGTGTTCTCTCCACATTCATATATGGAACAGTAGAGGGAGATATTTCCTTTAAAACTCTGCATTCACTGACCAGCACACATCATCTACTCCAGCTGCTGCCTGTGACTGTTACACATTTTATTTGGGCAAAAGCATCAGTGTAGAACCTGCTACTGACCTTGTCTGAGGCTGCTATAGATGTAAAAGCCATAAATCTAAATATATCCTATAGAACTTTTAGGACTATAAAAGTTCTGACAAATGCTTACATTTGTATATAGGAGATAAAGTAGCCTCAGAAAAATGTGATACTTAGCGAGGGGATTTGTACTGCAAGACAAGGCAAGGCAAGTTTCTTTATATAGCACCTTTCAAAACATGGGTGTCGTTCAAAGTGCTATACAAATGAGAAAATGGTACAGTAAGCACACAAAAAAAAAATTAAAATGATTAAAACAATCCCTTTAAAGGAGAAAATTAATTTAAAGTCAAATTAGAAATTACATTAGGATAGTTACATAATCAAAATAAAAACAAAGCTGGATGAGGATTGAAAAAAGTGCCATTACAGAGGAAAAAGGGGCCAGAAACTGAGCTGAAAGCTGCTCAAACAGGAACAGGGATGTGGAATATGATGAGGGGTTTCATTGTTAATGATATACAGAATATAATCATCATTATCTGATCTAAGTGTATCTAACTTGCTGCCTGTTTATATTTGTTCATATTCCTTCAGTTAAATTTACTTCATTGCTCAGCAGCTCAACAAATGTTAACCTTTAAGGTCAAGTTTACTTTATTAGTAGCTTCTAAGACTAGTAAAACAGTCTCAGGCATCAGGCAGCATATGCATAACTGTTTTATGTAATAACTTTCTGTAAGGGAGACTTTAGAGATTCATTCTTCAGATGTCTGGTTCTAATCACAACCACTGTGAGCAACTCTGGTGTATTTCGCATCAGATCATGCGTCGTGATTTTATTCAGCAAATATGGGGAAAAAAAAAAAAAAAAAAAAGTCTGAACGTTTCCTTTACATCTTGTGAAATGAACAGATGTGGTAAACTGGCAGTGTTTCCTCAGTAGAAAAAGGTGCAGGAGGTGAAGACCAGCTGCTTCCACTCGTTCACCATGTTCTCCACATCCCTCCACTTTAAATGTTCCCTGAACATCATTAATGTCTCCACAATTTCCATTTCACATTTCCTGAGTATGACTAACCCTTTAAATGTTCTGCTGAACCATTTGATAGAGCACATTGAGTCATTATATATGCCTACAAAGTGCCATCTTGACCATTTGGTAAAATGTAAATATTTTATAAATTGTGAGGTCAAAATTATAAAAAAAAAAAAAAAAAAAAAAAAAACCCACCCAACCAACACACACACACACACACACCCCTGGTGGTTAACTAGCAACAGGTCAGTAACATGAATGGGTATAAAGAAAAAGAAAAAAAAGCAGCATCTCAGAGAGGCAGAGTCTTTCAGAAGTGAAGATGGGGAGAGGTTCAACTCTGTAAAAGACTGTGCAATCAAATATTGCAATAATTCAATGTTTCTACATGTAAAATAGCAAATAATTTTTGCTTTTCATCATCTATGATAATAAAATTAAAAGACTCAGAATCTGGAGAAATCACTGTATGCAAGGGACAAAAACCAATGTTTCCTGGCCGTGATCTTCAGGCCCTCAGATGGCTTTACATTAAAAACAGACCTGCTTCTGTAGTAGAAATCATTGCTTAGGCTCAGAAGCACTTCTGAAAACCACTGTCTGTGAAAACAGTTCATGACTACACACAAATACAAGTTAAAACTATAAAATAGAAACACAAACAGGATCCAGAAATGCTGCCACCTTCTCTGGGCTTGAGCTCATTTAAAATGGAAATGAGTGTCCTGTGGTCCTTTTTGGAAATCATGGACACTGTGTCCTACAGAGCTAAAGACCACTCAGCTCGTTATCAGCACACAGTTTAAGAGCCAGTATTCATTATGGTGTAGGGTAGCATTAGTGCACGTGGCGTGGGGGACATGCACATCTATGAAGGCACCATTAATGCTGAACCATATAGACATGTTATGCCAACATATGCTGCCATGCAGATGGTATCTTTGAGGGAAGGCCTTGTTTATTACAGCAAGACAATGTAAAATCACATTCTGCACATTACAACAGAATTTCTCAATATAAAAAAGTGTCTGGGCTCTAAACTGACCTGCCTGCAGTGCAGACCTGTCACCATTGAGAACATTTGCCACATTATAAAATGAAAAATAGGACCCCTCAAGTTAACAAACCTACAGAGTGTTGTTAAAAGAAGAGGTGATGAAAGACAATAGTAAATAGTCGATCATCTGAACTTTTTGTTTTTGAATCAAATGTAAAACGGGCATATATTTTTCAAAATAGTACAATTTCTCAGTTTTTCCTCAACATTTGATATGTTGTCTTTGTACTTTTTTCTCTTTAAAAATATGGTTTACATGATTTTATTATATTATTTTTATTTACATTCTGCACAGCGTCCCAACTTTTTTGGAAATGGAGTTGTATATGTTAGTTAAAATCACAAAGTTGTAAAAAGATAAACTCAGTATGGTGTACCTCAGAGCTCCATACTTGCTCCCTCATATTTCTTGTTACAGAGTTTTATGCCAGACTATGCTAATCCTGTGGATGAATAATGATGAATATCACTTAAATTTCATTTACCAAATGTATTAAAACTCAGAAATCAAATTGAACAAATGGCCTTTACAATATATATAGTAAAAAATTATAAATAAAAAAATAGGACATCTTTTTAGATATTCTAATCAATCACACACACACACACACACACACACACACACACACACACACACACACACACACACACACACGTACAGAACACCAACCTTATATTTGACTTTGTGGGTGTTGGAGAACACTGGACCTGTGTGCTCTGGTCTTTTTTCAAGAATATTCTGTATTTTATGCTGGTTTATTTGGTTTATGAGGCCGTATTCAGGGAGAGTGTGAAGCCCAGGCCAATGTTAGAGTGATGGTGTTTGAATGGGAATGGTAGGTCAGTATGTTCTAGGCTTTAAAAAGTCCTCCATGACAACAGTAGAGGGATACATTCCCTCAAAAACTCTGACTGACCAACACTCACCATCTAGGACAGCTGCATCCTATTGCTGTTTTATTTGGTCAAAAACACAAACATGAAATTTGCTGTCAACCTGCTCTGGGGTGAAGCTGAGGCCACTGTGGGTCAATATCTGTACTGAAGCTTTCTGTCGTCTGATATTCATCCTAATAATGATATTTAAAAGTACATTCAACTAACCATCAACTATGTACACTTTATTAGCGGTCTGTTCTGTTTTAGTTTGTATTTAACATCTTAGTGTCCTACTTACTATCAACTAGGAAAAATCTCTAGATTAATGAATATATTTCCATCCATCCATTTTCTAAGCCGCTTCTTCGTCAGGGTCGCGGGGGGGTGCTGGAGCCTATCCCAGCAGTCTTCGGGTGGAAGGCAGGATACACCCTGGACAGGTCGCCAGTCCATTTTTGTTAATTATACATTATATGAGAACAGCGTGACTGTGGAGAACATAATAGAACAGCGTGGATGGGGCTGAATATTCTAACAGTGTGAATTTTGCAGAACAGTGAGACTGTGGAGAACGTTGTAGAACAGTGTGGATAGGGCCAAATATTCTGACAGGGTGAATGCTGAGGATATTGTAGAACAGCGTGAATGAAGAACATTCTAGAACACTGTAGATGGAAGAAAGTTTGCCAGAGACTCCAAACATTCATTTACATGGACAGCAGTCAAACATTTTGGTTTGTTGGTATTAAGGGACAGCGGGGAGGCAGACCCAAGTACAGAACTGAAAGCCAGTGGAAAAAAGAGGGAAGCAAGGCAATTTATTGGGGCAACAGAGCATGTTTTTCAGATACTGTAAATCAGAGCTGGGTTCAAACCGCCACCGTACTGACTGGTGGCCCGTGGTGTTACCACTGCACCACCGGGATGCACAGATAACCCTGGTAGAAGCCCTTCAAAGAAGGGAAAGAAAGAAAAGGTGGGAACGTAGAAGAAAGGAAAGCTATAACCAGCAAGTTCAAACAAAGGCTGAATTAGAACAGAGAAAAAAAGATAACGAGGACCCAAAAGATGCCACCACCGTGATTTATGACGGGAAAGCTAATTTTATGCTTCCCTTCACTTGTTTACTCTTCGAACAAACACCTTTTGTATGGCTTGGATTCTGTTTTTCTTCCTTTGGGTGAGTAATTTGGGGGCAATTACTCTCTTTTGTTTTTTCCAGCCCTCTTTTTATGTTATTTATTTTTTCGTTTTGGGGCAATATCTTTTCTCAGCAGACTTAGACTAAGTACTGTACCGGTCACCCCTCTACAAAGGTGTGACAAACACTGCTGTTTGCCACAGCCTTAAGTAGGGGAGGCCACAGGTGTATGAGGTTAGCCTAATTAGTCTGTGGCACCTCACCGCCATCGCCCTCTTATGGCAACAGGCGGTACAGGCTGGGCAAAACATGCAGTATATTCAACAGGTGTTCACAGTGTTGAACTGACCCAGCCTGGATCCATAGCCATAAATCCTGGTCAGTCGATGTCACTGACTTGTAAAGTGTCCGGATATTTGCTGACTGACGGCAGCTGTTGTACAGCTTGGATACAGCAGCCTGCAGGAAAAGCTCTGGAGTGCATTGGAGCGATATGTAGCGCTGGTGAAACGTACTATGGTGATAAACTGAAAAGCAGGTTTGTAGTTTCCAGAGACTTGTCCAGCAGCACAGTGACAGGTTGGTGGAGGAGGCATAATTGGCTGGGGCTGTTTTTCAGTGTCTGGGCCTTTTAGGTCCAGTGGTGATGTTAAAGCTGTGTATGAAAATTAGGCACTAAAACAGTGTAATATAGTGTAATTCAGAGACATATGAATAATATTTGGGAGTGTGAACCTCTAACAAGCTTATATAGAAGCAACAGTCAGCTGTCCACATACATTTAACCACATATGTATATAGTGTATATATATCTGTATGCTTGAGAGATGCTGGTTTAGTTTTCTGACTCCACACACATTATCAGTGAAAGTAAGGCCAGTTTTGGCTGATGTCAGAGTTGATATTTGGAAAGAGCAGAACTCAACATATTAAGTAGAATTATTGGGAAAAGCAACTGGTATAATAAAAAAAATCAAACAACTCACCTTTTAGGCATAATAACTTCATGTTTTACGTTACACTAACTCAAGTTTTCATTACACGTTACTGAACCTTTTTAAGGCAGTTTGTTTCCTCAATTTTCTTAAAGTAACTTCAGCTTATCCAGGCTAAAAGTTCACCCCACCATCAGTGACATCATGATGGAAATAAAGTGTGTTGTGGCTCCATCCAGTACTTATGTGCTGCTGAGCTGAGTGGAGCAGTAGAGTCTCATCAACACTCACCATGAAGATCACGCTCTCCTTACTACTGACACTACTCAGCTTCACTGGTGAGTTTTCTGGCCTGTAAAATTAACAATATCACCCTCTAACAATTCTGTATTAAAGCTGCGTGTAAATGATGTCTCTCTTTTTTCTATGATGAGGTGGAGTGCTGTGATTTCATCTCAGGATATCTTGATGGTGGGAGAGGAAATATTGATTAAAGGGTTGAGGGTGGCTACTCGACTGCTTAGAATACAGTGTGACATTAGTATTGCCATTAGCTTGGGAACATACAGCCAACAGTAAATCTCTATTTAAAAAAGTGAACATGTTTTAATGTTGAAAGTCGTAGAGTTGAGGCTGGGCAATCCATACTGCCTTGATCTGAGCTACAATGAATATGATGAAAGATTTCTATAAGTGCTTCCGTTTTACTGGAAAATACAACAAACCCATTTACTAAAACCCAATTTATTGCAAGGTGAATGATGTGAGGGTGCAAAGCCCAATTATGAGAGCGTCCAGTTATCAGATGAGTGAGGTAATCACCTCTGAAACTGGAACTATGCAAATCCTCCTCCTCCCTTTATGAAGAGCCGCTGAGCAGCACTGAGAGATCTGCGGAGAAAAGCTCATCAGCTCAGACACAACCTCAACCATGTTCAGCACATCTCTAACACTGCTGATGATCGCTAGTCTACCATGTACGTCTCAGGGTTAGAGGAAGAGAATGAAATAGCAGAGGAAATCTTTCTGTGATCATGTTTCATTCAGAACTTTAATTCTTCTTCTTTTCTGCAGGTTTTCAGAGTCAGACTCTCACTCAGTCTGAAGCTGTGGTTAAACAACCTGGAGAGTCTCATAAACTGACCTGTACAGCATCTGGATTCACATTCAGTAGCTATTATATGGGCTGGATCAGACAGGCTCCTGGAAAAGGACTGGAGTGGATTGCATATATTGGCACAGCAAGCTCTCCCATCTACTATTCCCAGTCAGTCCAGGGAAGATTTACAGTCTCCAGATCCGACTCCAGCAGCCAGCTGTACTTACAGATGAACAGTCTGAAGAGTGAAGACACTGCTGTGTATTACTGTGCAAGAGAGTCACAGTGATAGAAAACAGTGGCAGAGCTGCACAAAAACACTCCCCCATTCCATTACAGAGGAAAGCTGCTGCTATGCCGTCAATGTTAGGAGCACTTTTTGATTAGTGTAACTGTTAAATTAGGAATAAAATGAAAACTCACTCCCTTTTTAGTTCTTAATGTCATGTATGAAAATTAGGCACTAAAACAGTGTAATATAGTGTAATTCAGAGACATATGACCAGCAAAGGGGAACATCATCTTAAAAATAAGGATACGGTTTCTAAAATTTCCAAATTACAACATTATTAAAAAAAATTAAGTTCCTTAGACAAATAATCACAAACTCTCTGAATGTTCATCTAAAGATTGTTCCAGCATGTTCCTGTGCACAAACCACAGTAAATAGAGGAACTCTAGCGGCCTGCACAGAGCCCTGATCTCAACTGCCCTGAACACCTTCAGAACCTTTAGAAGGTCTTCTCGTTCAACATTAGTTCCTGACCTCACAAATGATCTTTTGACTGAATGGGCTCAAATTTCCACAAACGCACTCCAAAATCCTGGGTATAGCCTTCCCAGAAGAGTGGAGGCTGTTATAGCCACAATGGGAGGCCCGATTACATAATAATGCTAATATTTGGGAGTGTGAACCTCTAACAAGCTCATATAGAAGCAACAGTCAGCTGCCCACATACATTTAACCACATATGTATATAGTGTATATATATCTGTAAGTTTTCATTAAACATTATGGAACTTTTTTTAAGGCAGCTTGTTTCCTCAATTTTCTTACAGTAAATTCAGCTTATCCAGGCTAAAAGTTCACCCCACCATCCATGACATCATGATGCAAATCCAGTGTGTTGTGGCTCCATCCAGTACTTATGTGCTGCTGAGCTGAGTGGAGCAGTAGAGTCTCATCAACACTCACCATGAAGATCACGCTCTCCTTACTACTGATACTACTCAGCTTCAGCAGTGAGTTCCTGATTCAGTATTTTATCCAGTACTTTATTTGAAGGCTGTGGAATTGACAAATACTTAATTATCAAAAATTTTACTTTTCTACAGGTGTGAAATGTCAAAGTATGGAATCATTAGAAACTGCAGTGCAGAAGAAACCTGGAGAAGCTCTGAGTCTCTCCTGCAGAGGATCTGGATTTGATTTTGGAGGCTATTACATGCACTGGGTCAGACAACAGGCTGGAAAACCGCTGGAGTGGATTGGGATTATCTGGTATGATGCCAGTAAAACTATATATGCCAAACCTGTTGAGGGTCGTATTGAAATTACCAGACAAAACTCCCAAAACATGGTGTATCTGAAGCTGACCGGCTTGACTGAACAGGACTCAGCTGTGTATTACTGTGCAAGAGACCACAGTGGCACAAACATGTGAGCCAGCTGTACAAAAACTCCCCAGAGTGGCTAAAGTAGGGGATCAAATCTTAGTTAAGGCCATATTAGTTCAGTAGGGGGAGCTACAACATCAAAAATATGTTGATACATTTATCAAACACACCCTCAGGAGTTTAAAGTGAAGGGTAGAACGTACTTGTCCTCCTCCTCTGCCTGAAACCACATTTTCCACATCTTTGAGAATTTTGCAAGATTTTAATTAATATATATAAACATTTTTGTCCACTTTACTCAGCATGTTAGGTCCCCCCCTCATAAGATACTAATAATCTGATATGGGGCTAGCATATGTTACCTCAGAGACATGTAAAGGTGCACTGCATTTCTTTTGTCTGCCATTAACACTTCATTATTGGACTGCTGAAACACTTGGAGCAGAATGCTAACTGCTACTTCATGGCCTACGATGGCTGGGATGGTAGGATGATAGCGGAGAGTGAAGGCCAGCCTAGCCTACATGACTCACTGTAAAGGACAAAAACTCATGTTGTGGAGTGACTGTGTTGGACTGACAGCTGGAATCAGATGTGTTTGCTGGGCATGTGGTGTGTATAAGCCTGTTAGACGTTGCTGTGTGTGGTGCTGTTGTAGATTCTCTTCTGTAGTTTCTGGTTCTGATTTAGCAGCACATTACATAGAAAACCGTAAGCGCTCTGACCGGTCTGTGGAGTGGTGTGGAGTGGCGTGGTACAGCCATGAGAATCATTTGTAGAACATGAACGACCTCTTCAGTACTATTAGGATGGGATTGGTTCCTATGATGAGGTGGAGTGCTGTGATTTCATCTCAGGATATCTTGATGGTGGGAGAGGAAATATCGATGACAGGGTTGAGGGTGGCTACTCGACTGCTTTTACACCTAAAAAGAGTCGAAAACTTTTAAAACATTTAATTTAGCCATTATTTTGTTTATTCTAACCATCAGCCTGGCTGCTTTAAGAGAATACAGTGTGACATTAGTATTGCCATTAGCTTGGGAACATACAGCCAACAGTAAATCTCTATTTAAAAAAGTGAACATGTTTTAATGTTGAAAGTCGTAGAGTTGAGGCTGGGCAATCCATACTGCCTTGATCTGAGCTACAGTGAATATGAGGAAAGATTTCTATAAGTGCTTCCGTTTTACTGGAAAATACAACAAACCCATTTACTAAAACCCAATTTATTGCAAGGTGAATGATGTGAGGGTGCAAAGCCCAATTATGAGAGCGTCCAGTTATCAGATGAGTGAGGTGATCCCTCTGAAACTGGAACTATGCAAATCCTCCTCCTCCCTTTATGAAGAGCCGCTGAGCAGCACTGAGAGATCTGCGGAGAAAAGCTCATCAGCTCAGACACAACCTCAACCATGTTCAGCACATCTCTAACACTGCTGATGATCGCTAGTCTACCATGTACGTCTCAGGGTTAGAGGAAGAGAATGAAATAGCAGAGGAAATCTTTCTGTGATCATGTTTCATTCAGAACTTTAATTCTTCTTCTTTTCTGCAGGTTTTCAGAGTCAGACTCTCACTCAGTCTGAAGCTGTGGTTAAACAACCTGGAGAGTCTCATAAACTGACCTGTACAGCATCTGGATCATCATTCAGTAGCTATTATATGGGCTGGATCAGACAGGCTCCTGGAAAAGGACTGGAGTGGATTGCATATATTGGCACAGCAAGCTCTCCCATCTACTATTCCCAGTCAGTCCAGGGAAGATTTACAGTCTCCAGATCCGACTCCAGCAGCCAGCTGTACTTACAGATGAACAGTCTGAAGAGTGAAGACACTGCTGTGTATTACTGTGCAAGAGAGTCACAGTGATAGAAAACAGTGGCAGAGCTGCACAAAAACACTCCCCCATTCCATTACAGAGGAAAGCTGCTGCTATGCCGTCAATGTTAGGAGCACTTTTTGATTAGTGTAACTGTTAAATTAGGAATAAAATGAAAACTCACTCCCTTTTTAGTTCTTAATGTCATGTATGAAAATTAGGCACTAAAACAGTGTAATATAGTGTAATTCAGAGACATATGACCAGCAAAGGGGAACATCATCTTAAAAATAAGGATACGGTTTCTAAAATTTCCAAATTACAACATTATTAAAAAAAATTAAGTTCCTTAGACAAATAATCACAAACTCTCTGAATGTTCATCTAAAGATTGTTCCAGCATGTTCCTGTGCACAAACCACAGTAAATAGAGGAACTCTAGCGGCCTGCACAGAGCCCTGATCTCAACTGCCCTGAACACCTTCAGAACCTTTAGAAGGTCTTCTCGTTCAACATTAGTTCCTGACCTCACAAATGATCTTTTGACTGAATGGGCTCAAATTTCCACAAACGCACTCCAAAATCCTGGGTATAGCCTTCCCAGAAGAGTGGAGGCTGTTATAGCCACAATGGGAGGCCCGATTACATAATAATGCTAATATTTGGGAGTGTGAACCTCTAACAAGCTCATATAGAAGCAACAGTCAGCTGCCCACATACATTTAACCACATATGTATATAGTGTATATATATCTGTAAGTTTTCATTAAACATTATGGAACTTTTTTTAAGGCAGCTTGTTTCCTCAATTTTCTTACAGTAAATTCAGCTTATCCAGGCTAAAAGTTCACCCCACCATCCATGACATCATGATGCAAATCCAGTGTGTTGTGGCTCCATCCAGTACTTATGTGCTGCTGAGCTGAGTGGAGCAGTAGAGTCTCATCAACACTCACCATGAAGATCACGCTCTCCTTACTACTGATACTACTCAGCTTCAGCAGTGAGTTCCTGATTCAGTATTTTATCCAGTACTTTATTTGAAGGCTGTGGAATTGACAAATACTTAATTATCAAATATTTTACTTTTCTACAGGTGTGAAATGTCAAAGTATGGAATCATTAGAAACTGCAGTGCAGAAGAAACCTGGAGAAGCTCTGAGTCTCTCCTGTAGAGGATCTGGATTTAACTTTGGAGGCTATGCCATGCACTGGGTCAGACAACAGGCTGGAAAACCGCTGGAGTGGATTGGGATTATCTGGTATGATGCCAGTAAAACTATATATGCCAAACCTGTTGAGGGTCGTATTGAAATTACCAGACAAAACTCCCAAAACATGGTGTATCTGAAGCTGACCGGCTTGACTGAACAGGACTCAGCTGTGTATTACTGTGCAAGAAACCACAGTGGCACAAACATGTGAGCCAGCTGTACAAAAACTCCCCAGAGTGGCTAAAGTAGGGGATCAGATCTTAGTTAAGGCCATATTAGTTCAGTAGGGGGAGCTACAACATCAAAAATATGTTGATACATTTATCAAACACACCCTCAGGAGTTTAAAGTGAAGGGTAGAACGTACTTGTCCTCCTCCTCTGCCTGAAACCACATTTTCCACATCTTTGAGAAATTTGCAAGATTTTAATTAATATATATAAACATTTTTGTCCACTTTACTCAGCATGTTAGGCCCCCCCCTCATAAAATACTAATAATCTGATATGGGGCTAGCATATGTTTCCTCAGAGACATGTAAAGGTGCACTGCATTTCTTTTGTCTGCCATTAACACTTCATTATTGGACTGCTGAAACACTTGGAGCAGAATGCTAACTGCTACTTCATGGCCTACGATGGCTGGGATGGTAGGATGATAGCGGAGAGTGAAGGCCAGCCTAGCCTACATGACTCACTGTAAAGGATAAAAACTCATGTAGTAGAGTGACTGTGTTGGACTGACAGCTGGAATCAGATGTGTTTGCTGGGCATGTGGTGTGTATAAGCCTGTTAGACGTTGCTGTGTGTGGTGCTGTTGTAGATTCTCTTCTGTAGTTTCTGGTTCTGATTTAGCAGCACATTACATAGAAAACCGTAAGCGCTCTGACCGGTCTGTGGAGTGGTGTGGAGTGGCGTGGTACAGCCATGAGAATCATTTGTAGAACATGAACGACCTCTTCAGTACTATTAGGATGGGATTGGTTCCTATGATGAGGTGGAGTGCTGTGATTTCATCTCAGGATATCTTGATGGTGGGAGAGGAAATATCGATGACAGGGTTGAGGGTGGCTACTCGACTGCTTTTACACCTAAAAAGAGTCGAAAACTTTTAAAACATTTAATTTAGCCATTATTTTGTTTATTCTAACCATCAGCCTGGCTGCTTTAAGAGAATACAGTGTGACATTAGTATTGCCATTAGCTTGGGAACATACAGCCAACAGTAAATCTCTATTTAAAAAAGTGAACATGTTTTAATGTTGAAAGTCGTAGAGTTGAGGCTGGGCAATCCATACTGCCTTGATCTGAGCTACAGTGAATATGAGGAAAGATTTCTATAAGTGCTTCCGTTTTACTGGAAAATACAACAAACCCATTTACTAAAACCCAATTTATTGCAAGGTGAATGATGTGAGGGTGCAAAGCCCAATTATGAGAGCGTCCAGTTATCAGATGAGTGAGGTGATCCCTCTGAAACTGGAACTATGCAAATCCTCCTCCTCCCTTTATGAAGAGCCGCTGAGCAGCACTGAGAGATCTGCGGAGAAAAGCTCATCAGCTCAGACACAACCTCAACCATGTTCAGCACATCTCTAACACTGCTGATGATCGCTAGTCTACCATGTACGTCTCAGGGTTAGAGGAAGAGAATGAAATAGCAGAGGAAATCTTTCTGTGATCATGTTTCATTCAGAACTTTAATTCTTCTTCTTTTCTGCAGGTTTTCAGAGTCAGACTCTCACTCAGTCTGAAGCTGTGGTTAAAAAACCTGGAGAGTCTCATAAACTGACCTGTACTGTATCTGGATCATCATTCAGTAGCTATTATATGGCCTGGATCAGACAGGCTCCTGGAAAAGGACTGGAGTGGATTGCATATATAAGCACAGCAAGCTCTCCCATCTACTATTCCCAGTCAGTCCAGGGAAGATTCACCATCTCCAGATCCGACTCCAGCAGCCAGCTGTACTTACAGATGAACAGTCTGAAGAGTGAAGACACTGCTGTGTATTACTGTGCAAGAGAGTCACAGTGATAGAAAACAGTGGCAGAGCTGCACAAAAACACTCCCCCATTCAGTTACAGAGGAAAGCTGCTGCTATGCCGTCAATGTTAGGAGCACTTTTTGTTTAGTGTAACTGTTAAATTAGGAATAAAATGAAAACTCACTCCCTTTTTAGTTCTTAATGCCATGCATGAAAATTAAGCACTAAAACAGTGTAATATAGTGTAATTCAGAGACATATGACCAGCAGAGGGGAACATCATCTCAAAAATAAAGATACAGTTTCTAAAATTTCCAAATTACAACATTATTAAAAAAAATTAAGTTCCTTAGACAAATAATCACAAACTCTCTGAATGTTCATCTAAAGATTGTTCCAGCATGTTCCTGTGCACAAACCACAGTAAATAGAGGAACTCTAGCGGCCTGCACAGAGCCCTGATCTCAACTCCCCTGAACACCTTCAGAACCTTTAGAAGGTCTTCTCGTTCAACATTAGTTCCTGACCTCACAAATGATCTTTTGACTGAATGGCCTCAAATTTCCACAGATACACTCCAAAATCCTGGGTACAGCCTTCCCAGAAGAGTGGAGGCTGTTATAGCCACAATGGGAGGCCCGATTACATAATAATGCCTAATATTTGGGAGTGTGAACCTCTAACAAGCTCATATAGAAGCAACAGTCAGCTGCCCACATACATTTAACCACATATGTATATAGTGTATATATATCTGTAAGTTTTCATTAAACATTATTGAACTTTTTTAAGGCAGCTTGTTTCCTCAATTTTCTTACAGTAAATTCAGCTTATCCAGGCTAAAAGTTCACCCCACCATCCATGACATCATGATGCAAATCCAGTGTGTTGTGGCTCCATCCAGTACTTATGTGCTGCTCAGCTGAGTGGAGCAGTAGAGTCTCATCAACACTCACCATGAAGATCACGCTCTCCTTACTACTGATACTACTCAGCTTCAGCTGTGAGTTCCTGATTCAGTATTTTATCCAGTACTTTATTTGAAGGCTGTGGAATTGACAAATACTTAATTATCAAATATTTTACTTTTCTACAGGTGTGAAATGTCAAAGTATGGAATCATTAGAAACTGCAGTGCAGAAGAAACCTGGAGAAGCTCTGAGTCTCTCCTGCAGAGGATCTGGATTTAACTTTGGAGGCTATGGCATGCACTGGGTCAGACAACAGGCTGGAAAACCGCTGGAGTGGATTGGGGTTATCTGGTATGATGCCAGTAAAACTATATATGCCAAACCTGTTGAGGGTCGTATTGAAATTACCAGACAAAACTCCCAAAACATGGTGTATCTGAAGCTGACCGGCTTGACTGAACAGGACTCAGCTGTGTATTACTGTGCAAGAAACCACAGTGGCACAAACATGTGAGCCAGCTGTACAAAAACTCCCCAGAGTGGCTAAAGTAGGGGATCAGATCTTAGTTAAGGCCATATTAGTTCAGTAGGGGGAGCTACAACATCAAAAATATGTTGATACATTTATCAAACACACCCTCAGGAGTTTAAAGTGAAGGGTAGAACGTACTTGTCCTCCTCCTCTGCCTGAAACCACATTTTCCACATCTTTGAGAAATTTGCAAGATTTTAATTAATATATATAAACATTTTTGTCCACTTTACTCAGCATGTTAGGTCCCCCCTCATAAGATACTAATAATCTGATATGGGGCTAGCATATGTTTCCTCAGAGACATGTAAAGGTGCACTGCATTTCTTTTGTCTGCCATTAACACTTCATTATTGGACTGCTGAAACACTTGGAGCAGAATGCTAACTGCTACTTCATGGCCTACGATGGCTGGGATGGTAGGATGATAGCGGAGAGTGAAGGCCAGCCTAGCCTACATGACTCACTGTAAAGGACAAAAACTCATGTTGTGGAGTGACTGTGTTGGACTGACAGCTGGAATCAGATGTGTTTGCTGGGCATGTGGTGTGTATAAGCCTGTTAGACGTTGCTGTGTGTGGTGCTGTTGTAGATTCTCTTCTGTAGTTTCTGGTTCTGATTTAGCAGCACATTACATAGAAAACCGTAAGCGCTCTGACCGGTCTGTGGAGTGGTGTGGAGTGGCGTGGTACAGCCATGAGAATCATTTGTAGAACATGAACGACCTCTTCAGTACTATTAGGATGGGATTGGTTCCTATGATGAGGTGGAGTGCTGTGATTTCATCTCAGGATATCTTGATGGTGGGAGAGGAAATATCGATGACAGGGTTGAGGGTGGCTACTCGACTGCTTTTACACCTAAAAAGAGTATAAAACTTTTAAAACATTTAATTTAGCCATTATTTTGTTTATTCTAACCATCAGCCTGGCTGCTTTAAGAGAATACAGTGTGACATTAGTATTGCCATTAGCTTGGGAACATACAGCCAACAGTAAATCTCTATTTAAAAAAGTGAACATGTTTTAATGTTGAAAGTCGTACAGTTGAGGCTGGGTAATCCATACTGCCTTGATCTGAGCTACAATGAATATGAGGAAAGATTTCTATAAGTGCTTCCGTTTTACTGGAAAATACAACAAACCCATTTACTTAAACCCAATTTATTGCACGGTGAATGATGTGAGGGTACAAAGCCCAATTATGAGAGCTTCCAGTTATCAGATGAGTGAGGTAATCACCTCTGAAACTGGAACTATGCAAATCCTCCTCCTCCCTTTATGAAGAGCCGCTGAACAGCACTGAGAGATCTGAGGAGAAAAGCTCATCAGCTCAGACACAACCTCAACCATGTTCAGCACATCTCTAACACTGCTGATGATCGCTAGTCTACCATGTACGTCTCAGGGTTAGAGGAAGAGAATGAAATAGCAGAGGAAATCTTTCTGTGATCATGTTTCATTCAGAACTTTAATTCTTCTTCTTTTCTGCAGGTTTTCAGAGTCAGACTCTCACTCAGTCTGAAGCTGTGGTTAAAAAACCTGGAGAGTCTCATAAACTGACCTGTACAGTATCTGGATTCACAGTCAGTAGCTATGAAATGGTGTGGGTCAGACAGGCTCCTGGAAAAGGACTGGAGTGGATTGCATATATTGGCACTTATGGCACTCCCACCTACTATTCCCAGTCAGTCCAGGGAAGATTCACAATCTCCACATCCAGCAGTCAGCTGTACTTACAGATGAACAGTCTGAAGAGTGAAGACACTGCTGTGTATTACTGTGCAAGAGAGTCACAGTGATAGAAAACAGTGGCAGAGCTGCACAAAAACACTTCCCCATTCAGTTACAGAGGAAAGCTGCTGTTATGCATTGAATGTTTGGAGCATTTAGTCCTTGTTTTCAGAAAAGCTTGTTTTATCAATTAAATTAACAGTAAAGTAAAAACTCCCTTTTTTAATTCATATATGCGATATTTGAATATTACATGATAGTGTTTCCCACTTATTACCAGTCTATATTGTGAAATGCTCCCTTTTTTATTGCACTGATTGAACTCTATACATTATTATGAAATACTCAGTCCAGTCCATTATGAAGTACAAAAATGATATTTTTACATAATTAAACCTATACTAGATACATATACTCTTCAACAGTGAGTGTGGGAGAACATGTTAGAACAGTCTAGAACAATTTAAAGACAGAAACCTCTCTTATTTGAATGACTCACAAGTACAGAACACTGGGTCAGTGTGCTCTGGTCTTGTTTTAAGAATGTTCTTCCCTTCATGCTTTTTCATTTGGCTTATGAGGTGAGTGGGTGAGTGTGAAGCCCATTGTCTATACAAGAGTGCTGGTGTTTGAATGGGAATAGTGGGCCACAGTGTTCTGGGCTTAAAGGAGTCATACATGAGAACAGTAGAGGGAGTCGTTTCCTCAAAAACTCTGCATTCACTGACCAGCACTCATCATCTACTCCAGCTGCTTCCTGTAATTTGGTCAAAAACACTGCAGAAAAATATGCTTTGACCTTCTTTGTGGCGAAGCTGAGGCTACTGCAGATGGAGAACAAGGTGGACTGGAGTGGTAACACTCTTGCAGTGTTCAGTAGAGACCAAAGCCGTCTCTACTTCCTATGTGCTTTATTCTATGCTGTTGTGTTCTGGGTCAGCAGCATTAACAAAAGCACCCTGAACAAATGAAACAAACTTATTAGGAAGGCTGGCTCTGTTGTAGGAGTCAAGCTGGACTCTTTGGAGGTTGTGGCGGAACAGAGGACGCTCAAAAAGCTGTTAGCCATAATGGATAACACCTCACGCCCTCTGCATGCTACAGTGGATAAACGGAGAAGCTCATTCAGTGTCAGACTGTTACAGCTGCGCTGTGTTAAAGAGCCGTGTGAGATCTTTCCTACCTACTGCTATAAGGCTCTACAACCTTGCTGCAGAGATGGTACTGATCTCCTGCTGTCTGAACTGTGCTGAACCACATCACTGTATCTCATCTCCTGTTAATACACACTGTGCAATACATCATAACTACTACTGTAATGACACTCACTGTGCACTTTCCACTGTAATATTGATGCATCTCAGAGTTAGTTAGTCTATAATATGTGTTGTTAGACTAGCTCATACCACTCAGTGCCTGCTGTCTGTAAATACAACAAATCTCATTCAAAAGCTTCAGTTTATATTGAGCAATCCCACTCACAAGCCTAAAGTGACCTATAATTACCATTCATTGGAAAAGATCTCTAGGTTAATGCATCTATGATGATATAAAGTATCTCATTTGAATTCATTCATCAGTATCCTGAATATAAAGCCTGAAGTAAAGTGTCAAAGTTTTCATAATCACATCAACCCTTAAACAGTGCTATAATAGCAGCCTCTCTATGCAAATGTTCTGCCATGTCCTACATATTTAGGGTACTGGAGGTGAAGACCAACAGCTTCCACTCGTTCACCATGTTCTCCACCTCCCTACCGCTGCTGCTCCTGGCTGCTGTGAGCTGTGAGGACTTGTTAGATTACAATATTTATCTGAATGAGATTTATACATTAAGAACTATAAGAAATAACGTATGAATTGTGCTCAACAGGTGTTCACTGTGTTGAACTGACCCAGCCTGGATCCATGGTCACAAATCCTGGTCAGTCGATGTCCCTGACCTGTAAAGTTTCTGGATATTCACTGACTGATAGCAGCTACTGTACAGACTGGATACGGCAGCCTGCAGGAAAAGCTCTGGAGTGGATTGGTGGGATATGTGGAGATGGTAGCACTGACTACAGTGATAAACTAAAAAGCAGGTTTGAAGTTTCCAGAGCAGTCCAGCAGCACAGTGACCTTAAGAGGACAGAACATGCAGACTGGAGACACAGCTGTGTATTACTGCGCTCGTGGATCACAGTGAAACATATCAACAGACACCCTGTTCAAAAACATGCTGTGTATAAACCTCCACTGTAAGAGTTTCCTCAGTAAGAGATGTACAAACAGACCATTACTAATTTAATTATTTACATTAATTCCATTAATGAAGGAGTTCTGAACTGCTTTGTAAGACTTCAGTGATGGTCAAACGTCCATTTCTGCCTATAACTCGTCTTATTTTTATCATAATGTTACAAACTAGCTTCTGCTCTGTCCAAAAACCACACATTTCTAATCTGTTAAAGCTCAGAGAGCTGGGTTATTGACAATTACCCACTATAGAAACTTTCTAATATATGTATAATCCCCTAATACTATATTTATAAGCAATGCTTGATAGTAATGAACAGTCATTGCAAGATTATATAAGAAATAACATATCATACTGACATTAAACCAGACCATTATATAAATCCTTGAACCAAAGTGAGAGACATTTTTAATGATGCTAAGCAATACAATTCCCAAAAAGATATGACTTATAAGGCAGCCCTCTGCCATGAGTTTATTACCTGAGAATTATACTTCATAACACTGTTATAAAAGGAATAGACGTCTATAACTTGAGTCAGCAAAATATCATTCATTCCATACAACACATTATGCTTATCTTGTCAATACTGACACTAACTGGTCATGAATAAACAAGCATTTATTATTAAATGTTAACCCATACTTGTCTGTCATGATGTTCCTCCATAGGTGACCCTCGAATAAATGTGTAGATAAGATGTTTTATGAAATAAACAAAATTGTACTGACACAAGAGGCCTACTTAAGAACATTGTGTGACAGTACAACGTATTTTAACCAGCTAAAGTACAAAAGTACAGTTTGCATTCATGAACTCTATTCCTGCCAACATGGAGCTGACTGAAATATCACTATAGAGTTCTATGCCACGGAAATGATACGTCATAACAGTGTTTTGAATGGAACTGATGTTTGACACTTTATATTATGAGCTGTTATTCTAGTGTAATCTAATTTATTTCTTAAAACATTTCTTTTCATATTTCCAGCGTTGACATAATCTGTTCATAAACAATCAAGCATTTATTTTTCCATGTCATTCAATTCTCATTTCTGTGTCCTAAACTCCCTCTGTATCAACTAAAGTGCAGATGAGGGAGGTGATCCCTCTGAAACTGTAACTATGCAAATCCTCCTCCTCCCTTTATGAAGAGCCGCTGAACAGCACTGAGAGATCTGAGGAGAAAAGCTCATCAGCTCAGACACAACCTCAACCATGTTCAGCACATCTCTAACACTGCTGATGATCGCTAGTCTACCATGTACGTCTCAGGGTTAGAGGAAGAGAATGAAATAGCAGAGGAAATCTTTCTGTGATCATGTTTCATTCAGAACTTTAATTCTTCTTCTTTTCTGCAGGTTTTCAGAGTCAGACTCTCACTCAGTCTGAAGCTGTGGTTAAAAAACCTGGAGAGTCTCATAAACTGACCTGTACAGCATCTGGATCATCATTCAGTAGCTATTATATGGGCTGGATCAGACAGGCTCCTGGAAAAGGACTGGAGTGGATTGCATATATTGGCACAGCAAGCTCTCCCATCTACTATTCCCAGTCAGTCCAGGGAAGATTTACAGTCTCCAGATCCGACTCCAGCAGCCAGCTGTACTTACAGATGAACAGTCTGAAGAGTGAAGACACTGCTGTGTATTACTGTGCAAGAGTCTCACAGTGATAGAAAACAGTGGCAGAGCTGCACAAAAACACTCCCCCATTCAGTTACAGAGGAAAGCTGCTGTTATGCCGTCAATGTTAGGAGCACTTTTTGTTTAGTGTAACTGTTAAATTAGGAATAAAATGAAAACTCACTCCCTTTTTAATTCTTAATGCCATGCATGAACATTAGTCACTAAAACAGTGTAATATAGTGTAATTCAGAGACATATGACCAGCAAAGGGGAACATCATCTCAAAAAAATACAGTTTCTTATGGATGAAAGTTTCAAATTACAACATCATCTAAAAAGAATGAAGTTCCTTAGAACCAGTTTTAAGCCAAATAAAACTCTATGAATTTACATCTAAAGATTGTTCCAGCATGTTCCTGTGCACAAGCCACAGTAAATAGAGGAACTCTAGCGGCCTGCACAGAGCCCTGATCTCAACTCCCCTGAACACCTTCAGAACCTTTAGAAGGTCTTCTCGTTCAACATTAGTTCCTGACCTCACAAATGCTCCTTTGACTGAATGGGCTCAAATTTCCACAAACGCACTCCAAAATCCTGGGTACAGCCTTCCCAGAAGCCACAACAGGAGGCCCAATTCCATAGTAATTCCTCATATTTTGGAGTGTGAATCTCTAACAAGCTCATATAGAAGCGATAGTCATACTGTCCACATAATTTTGGCCACATAGCGTATATATATCTGTATGCTTGAGAGATGCTGGTTTAGTTTTCTGACTCCACACACATTATCAGTGAAAAGTAAGGCCAGTTTTGGCTGATGTCAGAGTTGATATTTGGAAATAGCAGAACTCAACATATTAAGTAGAATTATTGAAAAAGCCAATTAGTATAATAAAAACATGAATCGACTCGCCTTTTAGGCATAATAACTTCATGTTTTCATTACACATTATTGAACTTTTTTAAGGCAGCTGGTTTCCTCAATTTTCTTACAGTAAATTCAGCTTATCCAGGCTAAAAGTTCCCCCCACCATCCATGACATCATGATGCAAATCCAGTGTGTTGTGGCTCCATCCAGTACTTATGTGCTGCTGAGCTGAGTGGAGCAGTAGAGTCTCATCAACACTCACCATGAAGATCACACTCTCCTTACTACTGACACTACTCAGCTTCACTGGTGAGTTCCTGATTCAATATTTTATCCAGTACTTTATTTGTAGGCTGTGGAATTGACAAATACTTAATTATCAAATATTTTACTTTCTACAGGTGTGAAATGTCAAAGTATGGAATCATTAGAAACTGCAGTTCAGAAAAAACCTGGAGAAACTCTGAGTCTCTCCTGCAGAGGATCTGGATTTAACTTTGGAGGCTATGACATGCACTGGATCAGACAACAGGCTGGAAAACCACTGCAGTGGATTGGGCTTATCTGGTATGATGCCAGCAGTGCTATATATGCCAAACCTGCTGAGGGTCGTACTGAAATTACCAGACAAAACTCCCAAAACCTGGTGTATCTGAAGCTGACCGGCTTGACTGAACAGGACTCAGCTGTGTATTACTGTGCAAGAAAGCACAGTGGCACAAACATGTGAGCCAGCTGTACAAAAACTCCCCAGAGTGGTTAAAGTAGGGCATCCAATCTTACGTATGACCCAATCTGATCTGTAGGGAGTGCTAAAGATTAAAAATACTTTGCAATATTTTTCAAACATTCCTTTAGGAGTTTCATGTGAAGAGTAGAACATACTTTCCCTCTTTCTGTCCTTGAAACCCATGAATTCCCTTCATTATTTACTAATAGCATTTTTTTTTGCAAAATATTACTGAATATATGTTATTTTTTGTTCAATTTAGTCATCACATTAGATTTCTCCCATTCTATGATGATAACTATCTGGTATGGTGAGGGCACTGCATTTATTTGTCTGCCATTAACGCTTCATTATTGGAAAACTTCAAATACTTGGCGGACAATGCTAACTACTAATTCTCGGCCTACATTGGCTATTTCAGTGTTGACAGGCAGAGGGGGCCCGCCTACCTTACGCTCTTATAAAATATGGTTCTGCAAGAGTTCTTTAGTAATGAAAATGGTTCTGTATAGTAGCTTTTATATATTTGAAGGGTTCTTTGTGTCATGACAAGGCTCTTCAGATTGATGGAAAACGTGTATGAATGTGCTATGGATGGTTCTATATAAAAGCTTTTTGAAAAGGGTTCTATTTAGCACCCAAAAAGGCTCTGCTATTGTTACAAGCTTGACATTTCAGCAATAGAAGAACCTTTTGGGGTGCCATATAAAACCAGTTCTTAAGACCCTTTCATGATGCAATGATCCCTCTAACCATGTAAAAGGTTCTTTGAGTGTTCAAGGTTCTGTACAGAACCATTTTCCTTACTAGAGAACCCTTGAAAAACCATGTTTATAGAGTCTCTTTGGACTGACAGCTGGAATCAGGTGTATTTGCTGGGGGTGTGGTGTCACTTGTGCTGCTGTGCATAGATTTTATTTGGTATTTTGTGGTCCTGATTTAGTGGCACGTCAGATAGAAAGATAGGTGGTGCTGCTGGAGCCTATCCCAGTGTTCACTTGGCGGAAAGCATGATACACCCTGGGCAGGTCGCCAGTCCATCACAGGGCATATACACAGACATGTGCATTCACACCTAGGGGCAATTTAGCATGTCCTATTAGCCTGAATGCATGTCTTTGGACTATGGGAGGAGCACCCAGTAGAAACCCACACAGACACGAGGAGAACAGGCAAACTTCTGAACAACATCTGATGACGTAAAAATAAGTAAATTTGTCGAGTGGCGGAGCTTTAGCTTCACATATACTGGAAAATACAACAAAAGCTTAACTACACACAGGTGAACAAAACTCTACTGTTATGTACACAATATGAATGTTCTGAGAACTTAAGGTAAGCTGTAACATGGAGCGATGAGGAAGCAGAAGCACGTGCTGAGTAAAGAGATTTATTTGGGGCAAATCCAGGGTCATTGTCAAAACAGTCTAGGTTCAGGAAGCCAACATGGAGAGCAGGAGGGACGGCTATCATGAAATAAACACAGAATCCAAATAATACAGTTCAAACAGTGCATATGATACATTAAATACATTAAACGTACAAACAAAGACAAAAAGAAACTCAGGAAAACACAGGGCTAAAATACAAACAGGGATAACGAGAGAAAGGTGGAAAAAATCGGGGCGGAGTCACGAAAACAAGGGGGCTGGACTGTGATGGACAAACAAAGAAAGCATGTGGACTAGACCAAAACAGAAATCACATAGAGGAGTGGGAGGAGCCAATCGTGACATCAGCCGATGAGTGAGGTGATCCACCTGAAACTGTAACTATGCAAATCCTCCTCCTCCCTTTATGAAGAGCCGCTGAACAGCACTGAGAGATCTGCGGAGAAAAGCTCATCAGCTCAGACACAACCTCAACCATGTTCAGCACATCTCTAACACTGCTGATGATCGCTAGTCTACCATGTACGTCTCAGGGTTAGAGGAAGAGAATGAAATAGCAGAGGAAATCTTTCTGTGATCATGTTTCATTCAGAACTTTAATTCTTCTTCTTTTCTGCAGGTTTTCAGAGTCAGACTCTCACTCAGTCTGAAGCTGTGGTTAAAAAACCTGGAGAGTCTCATAAACTGACCTGTACAGCATCTGGATTCACATTCAGTAGCTCTGCTATGGGTTGGGTCAGACAGGCTCATGGAAAAGGACCGGAGTGGATTGCATATATTGAAACATCCACACACAGCAATACCGGCTACTATTCCCAGTCAGTCCAGGGAAGATTCACCATCTCCAGATCCGACTCCAGCAGCCAGCTGTACTTACAGATGAACAGTCTGAAGAGTGAAGACACTGCTGTGTATTACTGTGCAAGAGAGTCACAGTGATAGAAAACAGTGACAGAGCTGCACAAAAACACTCCCCCATTCAGTTACAGAGGAAAATTCTGCTAATGTTTGTTTCAGAAGATCTTACTTTCACAAGTACAGAGGTAAAAGGACCAAAATGAACTGGTGTAGAACAAAAACTGAAGTGCTTCAAATATTTAAGGTAGTTATTTAGGTCATTTGTACTGTGTGAAAATAAAAACTGACCAATCAGTAGAAAATAATAAAATTCAGGGCTCATCTAACCACCAGAGGGCAATGTGACCTCACAAATGAAGTTTTGTTATGGGCACCTTATCTTCATTGCTAAGAACATGAAGTGCTGTGCAAAAGCCAGAAACCAGTCATGACTTATTTAATTACCAGGCAAAATGGTCATTAAGTCAAAAAGCAGCCAATTTCTTTAATGAAGTGTTATGCAGAAGCCTCAATCACTAAGTATCATTTATTCAGTATTCAGCGTGAGCGCCGTTTGGCTTCATTACAGCTTCCAGTCTTGCTTTCAGGTTTTCAACGAAACATGCAAGGATATTTTCCCACAGCTCCAAAGTTCAGTCTTAGACGTTGGTTGCATTTTTCCTGCTCACAATCCAAGTAATCTTGAACACATTCAGAGCTCTGGACACTGTCGTTGTTAGTCCATTGTTCTTAGAAGACCAGCAGCTTCTTTGTTGAATTTACCAATTTTCTTCTTTTTGTCCATTTCCTTTTCTCAGTGAGGCTCTTCTTGAACAGCTACGCATCCTTTCAGACCCACAGCGCTGAGTCGTCTTGTCATAGATGGACAGAAACACCTGTGGATATTTTCAGATCTGAAGCTTGATTTTCTCCTCTCTCTCAAAGACGAAAGCTTTAAGTGGTGTTTATATGGGACACACCTGGTGGTCTATCAGGTCTTGTACATCTGTTAGGGGTCTCATTTTCTGCGTATTGTAGCAACCTACAACTGGCTGGCACTGGCCTCTAGACGTTTGTGAGGTAAGCACATTGAGAGGCACGTCAAACTGCTGGAAGACAGCTACTGTCTAGCTCAGTTGAGAGACCAGAGGCAGAGGTGGAGCTCCAGCACGGCGTTGGACAGTGGGGAGCAAGAATGGCAGCAGGGTGGAGCGCTGTTGTGATGCTGTTGTGATGCCCCCAGCTGCGTAGGGCATGAAGTGCTGAATTACGGCCCCTGAGTGAAGACTGGGGGCACTTGTTGCTGAGGACTATGATTCCTGTAGTGTTTGTGCTGGCCAGGACTGTGGACATGCCCAAGGACTTGGCTTGACCTAGTGGGTCGCTGAGGATGGGCGACCTTTTAAAGTGGGGGCAATTTAGCAACCTGCTACTGGCTCATGTGGGCTTCTAGATGCTCCTGGGCGGTGTGCAGCCTCCAAAACAGGAACTTAAATTTTTACATTGTTGTTTCTTAGTTCAAAGCTGTGTTGATGTGTTTCTTTGCTGTTCTGTATCAGGGACTGGGTTCAGTTAGTGTGGGTTGGTGGTCATCATGAGGATGAAATGTATGGCTAGTGGTGACCTCCTCCATGTTCAGTAAAGAGCACTTCTTGTGGTGGATTAATGGCCTCCATGTATCTTGCTCTACATCGATGCTACAATGTGTTAATAACAAGTGCACTTCAGTTTTGGAAACTTCTTTGTTTTAAGCTTTTTTTTTCTTACTTTCCTCTTTCTCACACAAGCGCATGATTGCATATCTAATCTCCTTGGAAATCTCTTCTAAAAATGGCGAAAAAGTTGTACTTAATTGCTGCTTTGACTGGAAGAGCAGTGCTGTAATTATTATAGAAACAAATAGTTTTTAACCAGCTTTTATGAAGTGTTGGAACAACCAGTCCAAATATATTTACTGAGATAAAAATGCAGCTTCTTTTTTAACTGAAGACACAAGAAATGCTTAACTGGATATACAGACAAGCAAAGAAGACGTGGTGCAGGATAAAGTGGAAGTTTCTTAGTCTATATAATTTTGTACAGTCATCAGATGAGTGAGGTGATCCCTCTGAAACTGTAACTATGCAAATCCTCCTCCTCCCTTTATGAAGAGCCGCTGAGCAGCACTGAGAGATCTGCGGAGAAAAGCTCATCAGCTCAGACACAACCTCAACCATGTTCAGCACATCTCTAACACTGCTGATGATCGCTAGTCTACCATGTACGTCTCAGGGTTAGAGGAAGAGAATGAAATAGCAGAGGAAATCTTTCTGTGATCATGTTTCATTCAGAACTTTAATTCTTCTTCTTTTCTGCAGGTTTTCAGAGTCAGACTCTCACTCAGTCTGAAGCTGTGGTTAAACAACCTGGAGAGTCTCATAAACTGACCTGTACAGCATCTGGATTCACATTCAGTAGCTATGCTATGGTGTGGGTCAGACAGGCTCCTGGGAAAGGACTGGAGTGGATTGCCTTTATTCACACAAGCAGTTCTCATATCTACTATTCCCAGTCAGTCCAGGGAAGATTCACCATCTCCAGATCCGACTCCAGCAGCCAGCTGTACTTACAGATGAACAGTCTGAAGAGTGAAGACACTGCTGTGTATTACTGTGCAAGAGGCTCACAGTGATAGAAAACAGTGACAGAGCTGCACAAAAACACTTCCCCATTCAGTTACAGAGGAAAGCTGCTGCTGTGCAATCAGTGATACGATCACTTAATGTTTGTTATCAGAAAAGCTTGATTTTACACTTATTACATTAACAGTGCAGTAAGAAATCAACTCAATTTTTAATTCATATGTTAGGCATGAAAATGAAATATTGAGTTAGCATAAAATAATGTTGTTCAGAAAGAGAACCAGCATGATCTTGAGATATGTAGGTCATGCCTAAAGAGTCTAAATCAAAACAAAAGGGAATCCAGTTTCTGAAATCCAGTCATAATGAAAGACCTACTGAATTAGTAACAGTTTCACTGTAGAAGTGTCTCAGTAACACTGTAGTTACACATGAACTAAGCATGCAACTACAACATATTACTACTAGTTGCATTACTACTAGTCTTCGACAGCTGCATTGGCTTCCTGTTATTCCTAGGATTAAGAACAAGCTCCTTCTTCTTTCCTTCGATTCTTTACATGGTCTGGCTCTGACATTCCTTTCTGATCTCATTTCTTTATATCGTCCCTCTGGTGCTCTCCGATCTTCTAATTCTGGGCTCCTCACAGTTCCCTCAGCTAGACTTTCTGCTATGGGTGGCAGATCTTTCAGTGCTGCTGCCCCCAAACCATGGAATTCTCTACCTTCCACTCTTCGTGATTGCTCTTCTCTGTCTTCCTTCAAATCCCTTTTTTTCTCTCTGTAGTCTTGTTTTATTATTTTTGGCACGATGTAAAGTGTCCTTGGGTTTGTGAAAGGCACTATATAAATTATAGTATTCACAGTTAGATGGATTACAGTAGTTCAGCTTATGTAAATGTATTTGTGTCATCTGCGTTTACTAGACAAGAGTAATTACATGAGTAAAAACACAGACGACGAGATGCACAAGCCTAATTACATGAGTAAAAAACGCAGACGACGAGATGCACAAGCCTAATTACATGAGTAAAAACCACAGACGACGAGATGCACAAGCCTAATTACATGAGTAAAAACCACAGACGACGAGATGCACAAGCCTAATTACATGAGTAAAAACCACAGACGACGAGATGCACAAGCCTAATTACATGAGTAAAAACGCAGACGACGAGATGCACAAGCCTAATTACATGAGTAAAAACCACAGACGACGAGATGCACAAGCCTAATTACATGAGTAAAAACCACAGACGACGAGATGCACAAGCCTAATTACATGAGTAAAAACGCAGACGACGAGATGCACAAGCCTAATTACATGAGTAAAAAACGCAGACGACGAGATGCACAAGCCTAATTACATGAGTAAAAACGCAGACGACGAGATGCACAAGCCTAATTACATGAGTAAAAAACGCAGACGACGAGATGCACAAGCCTAATTACATGAGTAAAAACGCAGACGACGAGATGCACAAGCCTAATTACATGAGTAAAAACACAGACGACGAGATGCACAAGCCTAATTACATGAGTAAAAACGCAGACGACGAGATGCACAAGCCTAATAACATGAGTAAAAAACGCAGACGACGAGATGCACAAGCCTAATTACATGAGTAAAAACGCAGACGACGAGATGCACAAGCCTAATAACATGAGTAAAAACGCAGACGACGAGATGCACAAGCCTAATTACATGAGTAAAAACACAGACGACGAGATGCACAAGCCTAATTACATGAGTAAAAACGCAGACGACGAGATGCACAAGCCTAATTACATGAATAAAAAACGCAGACGACGAGATGCGCAAGCCTAATTACATGAGTAAAAAACGCAGACGACGAGATGCACAAGCCTAATTACATGAGTAAAAACGCAGACGACAAGATGCACAAGCCTAATTACATGAATAAAAACGCAGACGACGAGATGCACAAGCCTAATTACATGAATAAAAAACGCAGACGACGAGATGCACAAGCCTAATTAAATGACTAAAAACGCAGACGACGGGATGCACAAGCCTAATAACATGAGTAAAAAACGCAGACGACGAGATGCACAAGCCTAATTACATGAGTAAAAACGCAGACGACGAGATGCACAAGCCTAATTACATGAGTAAAAACGCAGACGATGAGATGCACAAGCCTAATTACATGAGTAAAAACCACAGACGACGAGATGCACAAGCCTAATTACATGAGTAAAAACGCAGACGACGAGATGCACAAGCCTAATTACATGAGTAAAAACGCAGACGACGAGATGCACAAGCCTAAATACATGAGTAAAAACGCAGACGACGAGATGCACAAGCCTAATTACATGAGTAAAAACACAGACGACGAGATGCACAAGCCTAATTACATGAGTAAAAACGCAGACGACGAGATGCACAAGCCTAATTACATGAGTAAAAACGCAGACGACGAGATGCACAAGCCTAATTACATGAGTAAAAACGCAGACGACGAGATGCACAAGCCTAATTACATGAGTAAAAACGCAGACGACGAGATGCACAAGCCTAATTACATGAGTAAAAACGCAGACGACGAGATGCACAAGCCTAATTACATGAGTAAAAACGCAGACGACGAGATGCACAAGCCTAATAACATGAGTAAAAACACAGACGACGAGATGCACAAGCCTAATAACATGAGTAAAAACGCAGACGACGAGATGCACAAGCCTAATTACATGAGTAAAAACACAGACGACGAGATGCACAAGCCTAATTACATGAGCAAAAACGCAGACGACGAGATACACAAGCCTAATAACATGAGTAAAAACGCAGACGACGAGATGCACAAGCCTAATTACATGAGTAAAAACGCAGACGACGAGATGCACAAGCCTAATAACATGAGTAAAAACGCAGACGACGAGATGCACAAGCCTAATTACATGAGTAAAAACGCAGACGACGAGATGCACAAGCCTAATAACATGAGTAAAAACGCAGACGACGAGATGCACAAGCCTAATTACATGAGTACAAACGCAGACGACGAGATGCACAAGCCTAATTACATGAGCAAAAACGCAGACGACGAGATGCAAAGTGTTCATTCCCTGTGCAGATGCAATGCATGTGCTCTCATATTGTTGGTATTTACACACTTTCTGTGACAGTCAGAGAAGTCTACAGTTAACAGAACTACACATGTGTAATTCCATAAGACCTCATGTTACTTGTGTAATTACGTGATAAACACTGTGAACTGATACACGCGTGTATTTGCATTAACTTCATCTATTGACATAATCTATCTGTAACAGTGAATACATCAACTGTAGTTACTTCACTGTTCCACTCTTTATGGGTAATTCTAAACCGGATAGTTCCAGTCCTAAAATCTGATTGGCTGAGCTGTGTGTCCGAAGCCGGTGTAAAGTCCCTGAAATGCCACTCCTGCAAGCACCTCACATTAACTGAACTGTGGCACAGCATAAAAAAAATCTGTGTATGCTGTTAATTGAATAATCTTTGACTCGCACGGACCACCGAGTGTACTGATGAAGTACGAACCTGCTTTTTGTTTAAACTGAGGGGCTGGTGACTTACGTCCTTAACTAGAACCAGACTGGTCAACTGGCTGACAGGCTAAAAGAGCCAACAGCCTAAACAACTCCATCATTAATATCACAGGCTTGAATTAAACTACTTACAATATGATTCACTGTGAAACGACAGTATAAAAATCTAAATACTGTCTGCGTTTCGGTCAGAAGTCGCGTCAAACCCAGGCTGAATCCCAAATGGCTCCATACTCCCAAAATAGTTATGCTAGCTATGAAAATTTACAGCCAAATAGTGCATCATTTATTGAATGTGGATGTGTCAGAGTCCCAGATGAACTGCTGGGCTGCAGGAGATATATGAATATATATAAATTCCTACGTAGTGCTCTTTGTAGGGAGGCATTTGAGATTGAGCTCCAGCTTGAGAAGAGCGGTGCTGCTGGATTTGAGCTAAATAAGACCGGCAGTGGTGATCTGGGGACCATAAAGTACTTATAAGGTGAAGGATTTTGCACTAAACCGTGCTGTATTATCATCTGTTCATTCCTCTACGACAAAATCTTACCAAATTTAACTAATGGAGCTATTCATAGATTCTAGAAGTGTGTAATAAAACTTTGGCTTGTTAAGGGGCTGAATGGTTTTGGAAGAGACAGGTCTTAAGTCAAGGGTTGATTATTATAGATGTGTAAGCATATACATTTCCTGCATTTTGGAGATGCTGTTATTGAAAGCTACTTACAAACATTCTTTGCAGTCCAATCATAAAATAAGTGTCTTTTGTAGTGCTAAGCTAGAGTCAGAGGAGTCTACACTGGAGTTAAGACACTGCCTGTCTGTCTTGCTGCCAACATGAACATCTGACTTTCATCCCTGTGCCTAAAGTTCTATTACTTGATAATTCTGCTTCATGTTAGTCAGTATAAGGTATTATATGTCATAAAACACCTTCCATCATCTTGCCAATACTGACATAAAATAATCAATACTTTCTGTTATTCAATGCTTTATGTGTGGCATGAAGTTCCTCTGTAGGCAGTCTTCAAATAAAGTGCAGATGAGTGAGGTGATCCCTCTGAAACTGGAACTATGCAAATCCTCCTCCTCCCTTTATGAAGAGCCGCTGAACAGCACTGAGAGATCTGAGGAGAAAAGCTCATCAGCTCAGACACAACCTCAACCATGTTCAGCACATCTCTAACACTGCTGATGATCGCTAGTCTACCATGTACGTCTCAGGGTTAGAGGAAGAGAATGAAATAGCAGAGGAAATCTTTCTGTGATCATGTTTCATTCAGAACTTTAATTCTTCTTCTTTTCTGCAGGTTTTCAGAGTCAGACTCTCACTCAGTCTGAAGCTGTGGTTAAACAACCTGGAGAGTCTCATAAACTGACCTGTACAGCATCTGGATCATCATTCAGTAGCTCTGCTATGGCTTGGATCAGACAGGCTCCTGGAAAAGGACCGGAGTGGATTGCATTTCTTGAAACTTCCACATACAGCTATGCCAGCTCCTATTCCCAGTCAGTCCAGGGAAGATTCACCATCTCCAGATCCGACTCCAGCAGCCAGCTGTACTTACAGATGAACAGTCTGAAGAGTGAAGACACTGCTGTGTATTACTGTGCAAGACGCTCACAGTGATAGAAAACAGTGGCAGAGCTGCACAAAAACACTCCCCCATTCAGTTACAGAGGAAAGCTGCTGTTATCAGCTCTGCAATCCTATCTGAGAAAAGAAAGACACTCAGAGAATTCCCTTAACTACCGTACATAAAGTGACAGATATGCTATAAACTAGAATTTATGCAGTCATATGCCTGCGTATACAGTATAAACACAGAACTAGAACATAACGTGTATTGAAAGATTTTCCACTTTATAATGTTAATTATAAACTTTTCAGGTGTTCACAGTGTTGAACTGACCCAGCCTGGATCCATGGTCATAAATCCTGGCCAGTCGATGTCCCTGACCTGTAAAGTTTCTGGATATTCACTGACTGACAGCAGCTACTGTACAGCCTGGATACGGCAGCCTGCAGGAAAAGCTCTGGAGTGGATTGGAAGGATTTGTAGTGGTGGTGGCACTGACTACAGTGATAAACTGAAAAGCAGGTTTGAAGTCACTAGAGACACGTCCAGCAGCACAGTGACCTTAAGAGGACAGAACATGCGGACTGGAGACACGGCTGTGTATTACTGCGCTCGATATCCACAGTGAAACACATCAACAGACACCCTGTACAAAAACATCCTCTCCACTGTGAAGGGTTTCATCAAAATGGCCAAGTCATTATTTTTTCCAGGGATATTTCTGAGGAGATTACACAGACAACAATCCATGCAGCAGGAAGAAAAAGTCAAGTGAAGCTGAAAAAACTTACTTACAGATGACCAGCCTGAAGAGTGAAGACACTGCTGTGTATTACTGTGCAAGAAGACACTCACAATGACAGAGAACAGTGACAGAGCTGTACAGCAGCACTTCCCCATCCAGTTCCAGAGGAAAATTCTGCTAATGTTTGTTTCAGAAGATCTTACTTTCACAAGTACAGAAGTAAAAGGACCAAAATGAACTGGTGTAGAACAAAAACTGAAGTGCTTCAAATATTTAAGGTAGTTATTTAGGTCATTTGTACTGTGTGACAATAAAAACTGACCAAGCAGTAGAAAATCATAAAATTCAGGGCTCATCTAACCACCAGAGGGCAATGTGACCTCATAAATGAAGTTTTGTTATGGGCACCTTATCTTCATTGCTAAGAACATGAAGTGCTGTGCAAAAGCCAGAAACCAGTCATGACTTATTTAATTACCAGGCAAAATGGTCATTAAGTCAAAAAGCAGCCAATTTCTTTAATGAAGTGTTATGCAGAAGCCTCAATCACTAAGTATCATTTATTCAGTATTCAGCGTGAGCGCCGTTTGGCTTCATTACAGCTTCCAGTCTTGCTTTCAGGTTTTCAAAGAAACGTGCAAGCATATTTTCCCACAGCTCCAAAGTTCAGTCTTAGACGTTGGTTGCATTTTTCCTTCTCACAATCCAAGTAATCCTGAACACATTCAGAGATCTGGACACTATCGTTGTTAGTCCATTGTTCTTAGAAGACCAGCAGCTTCTTTGTTGGATTTACCAATTTTCTTCTTTTTGTCCATTTCCTTTTCTCAGTGAGGCTCTTCTTGAACAGCTACGCATCCTTTCAGACCCACAGCGCTGAGTCGTCTTGTCATAGATGGAGCGAAACACCTGTGGATGTTTTCAGATCTGAAGCTTGATTTTCTCCTCTCTCTCAAAGACGAAAGCTTTAAGTGGTGTTTATATGGGACACACCTGGTGGTCTATCAGGTCTTGTACATCTGTTAGGGGTCTCATTTTCTGCGTATTGTAGCAACCTACAACTGGCTGGCACTGGCCTCTAGACGTTTGTGAGGTAAGCACATTGAGAGGCACGTCAAACTGCTGGAAGACAGCTACTGTCTAGCTCAGTTGAGAGTCCAGAGGCAGAGGTGGAGCTCCAGCACGGCGTTGGACAGTGGGGAGCAAGAATGGCAGCAGGGTGGAGCGCTGTTGTGATGCTGTTGTGATGCCCCCAGCTGCGTAGGGCATGAAGTGCTGAATTACGGCCCCTGAGTGAAGACTGGGGGCACTTGTTGCTGAGGACTATGATTCCTGTAGTGTTTGTGCTGGCCAGGACTGTGGACATGCCCAAGGACTTGGCTTGACCTAGTGGGTCGCTGAGGATGGGCGACCTTTTAAAGTGGGGGCAATTTAGCAACCTGCTACTGGCTCATGTGGGCTTCTAGATGCTCCTGGGTGGTGTGCAGCCTCCAAAACAGGAACTTAAATTTTTACATTGTTGTTTCTTAGTTCAAAGCTGTGTTGATGTGTTTCTTTGCTGTTCTGTATCAGGGACTGGGTTCAGTTAGTGTGGGTTGGTGGTCATCATGAGGATGAAATGTATGGCTAGTGGTGACCTCCTCCATGTTCAGTAAAGAGCACTTCTTGTGGTGGATTAATGGCCTCCATGTATCTTGCTCTACATCGATGCTACAATGTGTTAATAATAAGTGCACTTCAGTTTTGGAAACTTCTTTGTTTTAAGCTTTTTTTTTCTTACTTTCCTCTTTCTCACACAAGCGCATGATTGCATATCTGATCTCCTTGGAAATCTCTTCTAAAAATGGCAAAAAGTTGTACTTAATTGCTGCTTTGACTGGAAGAACAGTGCTGTAATTATTTTAGGAACAAATAGTTTTTAACCAGCTTTTATGAAGTGTTGGAACAACCAGTCCAAATATATTTACTGAGATAAAAATGCAGCTTCTGTTTTAACTGAAGACACAAGAAATGCTTACCTGGATATACAGACAAGCAAAGAAGACGTGGTGCAGGATAAAGTGGAAGTTTCTTAGTCTATATAATTTTGTACAGTCATCAGATGAGTGAGGTGATCCCTCTGAAACTGTAACTATGCAAATCCTCCTCCTCCCTTTATGAAGAGCCGCTGAACAGCACTGAGAGATCTGCGGAGAAAAGCTCATCAGCTCAGACACAACCTCAACCATGTTCAGCACATCTCTAACACTGCTGATGATCGCTAGTCTACCATGTACGTCTCAGGGTTAGAGGAAGAGAATGAAATAGCAGAGGAAATCTTTCTGTGATCATGTTTCATTCAGAACTTTAATTCTTCTTCTTTTCTGCAGGTTTTCAGAGTCAGACTCTCACTCAGTCTGAAGCTGTGGTTAAAAAACCTGGAGAGTCTCATAAACTGACCTGTACAACATCTGGATTTACATTCAGTAGCTATCCTATGGTGTGGGTCAGACAGGCTCCTGGGAAAGGACTGGAGTGGATTGCCTTCATTCACACAGCAAGCACTCCTATCTACTATTCCCAGTCAGTCCAGGGAAGATTCACCATCTCCAGATCCGACTCCAGCAGCCAGCTGTACTTACAGATGAACAGTCTGAAGAGTGAAGACACTGCTGTGTATTACTGTGCAAGAGAGTCACAGTGATAGAAAACAGTGGCAGAGCTGTACAAAAACACTCCCCCATTCAGTTACAGAGGAAAGCTGCTGTTATGAGCTCTGCAATCCTATCTGAGAAAAGAAAGACACTCAGAGAATTCCCTTAAATACCGTACATAAAGTGACAGATATGTTATAAACTGTAGAATTTATGCAGTCCTATGCCTGCGTATACAGTATGAACACAGAACTAGAACATAACGCGTATGTTTGGTTGAAATCACATCATAAGTGGTTTTGTAGCTTAGTGTACAGCACAGTTACATAATGATTGATCATGTGATTGCTTACATCTTATCATTGTTCAAATGAAAGTCCCTGGCAGCCACGGCTTGGTGGGCTATGTCATATTATCATTGTTATGTCTCTGTGACAAGTCTGTGTCAGGCTTAACCTTAATACAACAGATATTGATCCATTTTACAGGACTTTGACTGTGAAAATATTGTTTTCTATAGTGTATTTATCTGTCATAGCATCAAACATTAAAAATCTATCATATATATCAATTATCACTTGATCAATTAACAGTAATGTTAACATGACACTGTTATATTCCTGAAGAAAATCTGTCATGACAACTTTATTTAGCAGTTTATATTGTTTGTATAGCAGAGTCGACGTGTTACTGTGTCTCTGACATCAGGCACATAACCATATCTATATTATGATGAGAGCAGCTGTATGTAAATATTCTCCACTCTAATACATATTTAAGCAGATGGAGGTGAAGACCAGCATCTTTCACTCATTCAGCTTCAACCCCACACCATGTTCTCTACATCTCTGCTGCTGCTGCTGACCACTGTGACCTGTGAGTGCTTTTGGACTTACTCCAGAACAGTTTATGGGTATTGATAGATTTTCCACTTTATAATGTTAATTATAAACTTTTCAGGTGTTCACAGTGTTGAACTGACCCAGCCTGGATCCATGGTCATAAATCCTGGCCAGTCGATGTCCCTGACCTGTAAAGTTTCTGGATATTCACTGACTGACAGCAGCTACTGTACAGCCTGGATACGGCAGCCTGCAGGAAAAGCTCTGGAGTGGATTGGAAGGATTTGTAGTGGTGGTGGCACTGACTACAGTGATAAACTGAAAAGCAGGTTTGAAGTTACTAGAGACACGTCCAGCAGCACAGTGACCTTAAGAGGACAGAACATGCGGACTGGAGACACGGCTGTGTATTACTGCGCTCGATATCCACAGTGAAACACATCAACAGACACCCTGTACAAAAACATCCTCTCCACTGTGAAGGGTTTCATCAAAATGGCCAAGTCATTATTTTTTCCAGGGATATTTCTGAGGAGATTACACAGACAACAATCCATGCAGCAGGAAGAAAAAGTCAAGTGAAGCTGAAAAAACTTACTTACAGATGACCAGCCTGAAGAGTGAAGACACTGCTGTGTATTACTGTGCAAGAAGACACTCACAATGACAGAGAACAGTGACAGAGCTGTACAGCAGCACTTCCCCATCCAGTTCCAGAGGAAAATTCTGCTAATGTTTGTTTCAGAAGATCTTACTTTCACAAGTACAGAAGTAAAAGGACCAAAATGAACTGGTGTAGAACAAAAACTGAAGTGCTTCAAATATTTAAGGTAGTTATTTAGGTCATTTGTACTGTGTGACAATAAAAACTGACCAAGCAGTAGAAAATCATAAAATTCAGGGCTCATCTAACCACCAGAGGGTAATGTGACCTCATAAATGAAGTTTTGTTATGGGCACCTTATCTTCATTGCTAAGAACATGAAGTGCTGTGCAAAAGCCAGAAACCAGTCATGACTTATTTAATTACCAGGCAAAATGGTCATTAAGTCAAAAAGCAGCCAATTTCTTTAATGAAGTGTTATGCAGAAGCCTCAATCACTAAGTATCATTTATTCAGTATTCAGCGTGAGCGCCGTTTGTCTTCATTACAGCTTCCAGTCTTGCTTTCAGGTTTTCAAAGAAATGTGCAAGGATATTTTCCCACAGCTCCAAAGTTCAGTCTTAGACGTTGGTTGCATTTTTCCTGCTCACAATCCAAGTAATCTTGAACACATTCAGAGCTCTGGACACTATCGTTGTTAGTCCATTGTTCTTAGAAGACCAGCAGCTTCTTTGTTGGATTTACCAATTTTCTTCTTTTTGTCCATTTCCTTTTCTCAGTGAGGCTCTTCTTGAACAGCTACGCATCCTTTCAGACCCACAGCGCTGAGTCGTCTTGTCATAGATGGACCAAAACACCTGTGGATGTTTTCAGATCTGAAGCTTGATTTTCTCCTCTCTCTCAAAGACGAAAGCTTTAAGTGGTGTTTATATGGGACACACCTGGTGGTCTATCAGGTCTTGTACATCTGTTAGGGGTCTCATTTTCTGCGTATTGTAGCAACCTACAACTGGCTGGCACTGGCCTCTAGACGTTTGTGAGGTAAGCACATTGAGAGGCACGTCAAACTGCTGGAAGACAGCTACTGTCTAGCTCAGTTGAGAGACCAGAGGCAGAGGTGGAGCTCCAGCACGGCGTTGGACAGTGGGGAGCAAGAATGGCAGCAGGGTGGAGCGCTGTTGTGATGCTGTTGCCCCCAGCTGCGTAGGGCATGAAGTGCTGAATTACGGCCCCTGAGTGAAGACTGGGGGCACTCATTGCTGAGGACTATGTGTCCTGTAGTGTTTGTGCTGGCCAGGACTGTGGACATGCCCAAGGACTTGGCTTGAGCTAGTGGGTTGCTGAGGATGGGCGACCTTTAAAAGTGGGGGCAATTTTGCAACCTGCTACTGGCTCATGTGGGCTTCTAGATGCTCCTGGGCGGTGTGCAGCCTCCAAAACAGGAACTTAAATTTTTACATTGTTGTTTCTTAGTTCAAAGCTGTGTTGATGTGTTTCTTTGCTGTTCTGTATCAGGGACTGGGTTCAGTTAGTGTGGGTTGGTGGTCATCATGAGGATGAAATGTATGGCTAGTGGTGACCTCCTCCATGTTCAGTAAAGAGCACTTCTTGTGGTGGATTAATGGCCTCCATGTATCTTGCTCTACATCGATGCTACAATGTGTTAATAATAAGTGCACTTCAGTTTTGGAAACTTCTTTGTTTTAAGCTTTTTTTTTCTTACTTTCCTCTTTATCACACAAGTGCATGATTGCAGATCTGATCTCCTTGGAAATCTCTTCTAAAAATGGCGAAAAGTTGTACTTAATTCCTGCTTTGACTGGAAGAACAGTGCTGTAATTATTATAGGAACAAATAGTTTTTAACCAGCTTTTATGAAGTGTTGGAACAACCAGTCCAAATATATTTACTGAGATAAAAATGCAGCTTCTGTTTTAACTGAAGACACAAGAAATGCTTACCTGGATATACAGACAAGCAAAGAAGACGTGGTGCAGGATAAAGTGGAAGTTTCTTAGTCTGTATAATTTTGTACAGTTATCAGATGAGTGAGGTGATCCCTCTGAAACTGTAACTATGCAAATCCTCCTCCTCCCTTTATGAAGAGCCGCTGAACAGCACTGAGAGATCTGAGGAGAAAAGCTCATCAGCTTAGACACAACCTCAACCATGTTCAGCACATCTCTAACACTGCTGATGATCGCTAGTCTACCATGTACGTCTCAGGGTTAGAGGAAGAGAATGAAATAGCAGAGGAAATCTTTCTGTGATCATGTTTCATTCAGAACTTTAATTCTTCTTCTTTTCTGCAGGTTTTCAGAGTCAGACTCTCACTCAGTCTGAAGCTGTGGTTAAACAACCTGGAGAGTCTCATAAACTGACCTGTACAGTATCTGGATTCAGAGTCAGTAGCTATGCTATGGGTTGGGTCAGACAGGCTCCTGGGAAAGGACTGGAGTGGATTGCATATATTGGCAGAGCAAGCACTCCCATCTCCTATTCCCAGTCAGTCCAGGGAAGATTCACCAGCTCCAGATCCGACTCCAGCAGCCAGCTGTACTTACAGATGAACTGTCTGAAGAGTGAAGACACTGCTGTGTATTATTGTGCAAGAGACTCACAGTGATAGAAAACAGTGGCAGAGCTGCACAAAAACACTTCCCCATTCAGTTACAGAGGAAAGCTGCTGTTATGCACTGAATGTTAAGAGCACGTAAAGCTTCTTTCAGAAGATCTTAACTATATTAGTAAAAGACCAAAATGAACTGGTCCAGAAGAAATCTGAAATCCTCACATTGTTTTAGGTCATTTCTGCTGTGTATGATAATAAAATAGTGATTAAGTAGGAAAACATGGTGCAATTCAGGGCACATCTGTCCACCAGAGGGCAACATGACCTCTTACATGAGGCTCTGTAGTGCGTAACTTAAGGTTGGCTTGGGCAATTTACCTTCATATCTCAAGACACACAGAACTGCATAACAGTCAGAATCACCATTTATGTAGTTAATAGCCTGTCAGAACAGCCATTAACTCATCAGTGTCAGGAAAAGCACAGAAAACATATTTAAATGAAAATTCCAATCATTAAATCACGTTTTTCAGTATTCAGTGTGACCGTTCTTTGTTCTTTGACCGTTCTTTGCCTTTATTCTTTTCAATAGAGTCATTTTTCAATTTCTCACAGAAGTCTGGAAAGTTATTTTTCCATAAATTTCATTTGTGAAAGTTGGTAGCAGTTTTTTTTACACAGTTCAAGTCATCCTAAACATATTCTGAGATGTTGAAGTCTGGACTCTGCAGTGGTCAGTCCATTGTTCTGGGAATATCTGCATCTTTTTGTTTGTATTGTAAATGTTCTTTTTTATCTGTGTCCTTTTCTCAGTGAGGCTTCCTGACAGCTACACATCCCTTCTGACCCATAGCGCTGACTTCTCTTCTCACAGTGGAAAGATGAACAGAAACACCCGTTTCAAGCTTGGAACAACAGAAGAAAGTTTTTTAGGTGCTATCGAGAATCATTTACACAAAAGGTTCTACATAGAACCACGTACAACACATTCTCTGTCAGTCAGAACCATGTCTCCATCAAACAATCATTTAAGCATGCAACTGGTACTTTGGGTGTTCGTGGTTGTAGAACCATCATTTTCCTAAAGAACCCTTGAAGAACCATCTTTTTAAGAGTGTACACTCTGACCTGCAAATTGACCTGCACAGAACCTGGATTTATAACAGTGGTTTGTTTATTATGTACACAACATAATTTTCTGTTGGCTTGAAATTTAACAGAAAACACAAGAAACGCTTAACTGGCTATACAGGCAAGTGAAAAAGGCCTTTTGTAATACAAATATTCAGTGTAGTAAGTATACTTAACACACATGGGGAGGTGATCCCTCTGAAACTAACTATGCAAATCCTCCTCCTCCCTTTATGAAGAGCCGCTGAACAGCACTGAGAGATCTGAGGAGAAAAGCTCATCAGCTCAGACACAACCTCAACCATGTTCAGCACATCTCTAACACTGCTGATGATCGCTAGTCTACCATGTACGTCTCAGGGTTAGAGGAAGAGAATGAAATAGCAGAGGAAATCTTTCTGTGATCATGTTTCATTCAGAACTTTAATTCTTCTTCTTTTCTGCAGGTTTTCAGAGTCAGACTCTCACTCAGTCTGAAGCTGTGGTTAAACAACCTGGAGAGTCTCATAAACTGACCTGTACAGCATCTGGATTCACATTCAGTAGCTATGAAATGGTGTGGGTCAGACAGGCTCCTGGAAAAGGACCGGAGTGGATTGCATTTATAAGCACAGCCACATACAGCTATGCCAGCTCCTATTCCCAGTCAGTCCAGGGAAGATTCACAATCTCCAGATCCGACTCCAGCAGCCAGCTGTACTTACAGATGAACAGTCTGAAGAGTGAAGACACTGCTGTGTATTACTGTGCAAGACGCTCACAGTGATAGAAAACAGTGACAGAGCTGCACAAAAACACTTCCCCATTCAGTTACAGAGGAAAGCTGCTGCTATGCACTGAATGTTAAGAGCAGTTACTGTTTGTTTCAGAACATTTAATTTTGACAAGTTGATTTGCATTAAGACCAAAATGAACTTGTCTAAAATAAACAAGAAGTTCTCATAACATTTTGTTCATCCATGCTGTGCATAAAAATAACAAGTGATCAAGCAGTACAAAGTGATGCAATTGTGAGCACATCTAACCACCAGAGGGCAATGTAACCCCATAAATGATATTTTCCAGTGGACAATTTATTGGTTGTCTTCTGCAACTTACCTTCATAGCTGAAGATACATAGAACAGTGCAACAGTCAGAATCACCCTTTACTCATTTAATTGTCTGTCAAGATGGGCATTACATAGAAGTCAATTACTTTTTTCTTTGTCAAAAAATAGAATAAAACATAGTAAAGAAATAATTACACAGATGCCTCAACAACTAAATACAATATAATTTTTTTCAGCATTTAGTGGATCCACCTTTTGTATTTACTAGAACTTCTGTTCTTTCAGGAGACACAGAAATTTCACCGAAATGTGAAGAGATCTTTTTCTATACACCCAAAATTCAGTCTTAGAAGTTGGTTGCATTTTTGCTTCTCACAATGCAAGTAATCCCAAACACATTCAATGATGCTGAGGTCTTGACTTCACGTGGTCAGTCCATTGTTCCAAAAAGCATCTTTGTTTGACGTGTCCGTCTCCTTTTCTCAGTGAGGTTCTTCTCGATCAGCTACACATCCTTTCAGACCCATAGTGCCGAGTCGTCTTCTCACAGTGGAAGGATGGACAGAAACACCTGTCGATGTTCTCAGGTCTGAAGCAGCTTCATTTTCTCCTCTCTCAAAGATGAAAGCTTTAAGTGCCGTTTATCTGATGGAGACATTTTTGGTGGTCTACCAGTCCTTGTATAGTGGTCAGTGGTCTGATTTTCTCTAATGTAGCTGGTACTGGTCTTTAGTGAGGCATTCACACTGAGAGAGGCGCACTATACGGCTGGAAGGTGACCATTGTCTAGCTGAGTCAGCAGAAGCGGAGTTGGGGCCCCTGCACACACAAGTGCCATTGATGCTGGCACAATGGGCGGAGAGAGTGAATGGTCACCAGGTAGAGCATAGTTATCGCTGCTGTCACCTCCAGCTGTGTCAGACTTAACATGGTGCACTGGAAGTATCAAAAACTTAAAGATACCGGAGAACACAGTCAACGAGATCTCCTTTCACCATGTTTACCGCATTGGTGGTAAACTTAACACATATCCACGACCTATCATCGCCAAATTCAAACAAACTTGTTCAAAGCAGAGGAAGTCAGCTTAAAAACACTAAATTTGGCCTTAGTGACCAATTTCCAAAGGAGATTCAAGAAAGAAGAAAAGTCCTGTTGCAGATTAGAAAGAATACAGAAAAAGGGAATACGTGCGATAGTCTCAGTAGATGGACTGTATCTCGATAGGGAACTTTATAGAGACTCAGAAGTTACACCATGGCTGTTCCAAAAGGTAAAAAAAATGTCACTTAAAAACCACAAACTGAATAACTAGACACCCAGTAGTCAGTCTTTTCTTCTCTTTCCTATAGTATACATATCGTTGCTTTTCTGTCTATTTCTATGTGCTTGTGTTTATGTGTTTGTCTTACCTGTAAATATTTGTTATCTCACCTTTACAAAGTTGCTATATTTAAATTAACATGCTCCTCATCTCACAATTTTTAAATATGAGGGCATCTTAGAATTATTTCTATGGCTTATATTATTTCTATATTGCTATTTGGGATCCGTTTTAAACCGGTGCTTTATTTTAAGTCTCACCGCTTTCATAAGCACATTAATAATCACCTAAAAAAGATATTTGGTAACGCTCACTGATGATATAGATTGCATTGCGCATTTCTCACTACGATGTTTACCGCAAACATTTGCATTTCTGAGCTGGAGCGTACGAGGAAATCGTGGTAGTTCAATCAAAAGGACTAAAATAATCAACCACCTTCGCAAGATACAAGCAGACATCTGTCTCCTACAGCAAACTCATCTTTGAGAAACTGAACATAAGAAACTATTAGGGAAATATTTCAACCGTATATATTCATACTCATTTCATTCCAAAAAAAGAGGAGTTGCTATCTTGGTACACAAAAATGTTCAGTTAATACACAAAAAAAACTATATCTGACACACAAGGATGCTATATTATAATACAAATCACAAACAATAACAAAGATATGACTATTGAAAATATATATGGACCAAGTACATATGACCCAGTATTTTATCATGACTTATTTACAATATTATCAGGCTTTTCAAATTCCCTTTAGGTAATAGGAGGAGACTTTAACACAGCATTAAATTTAGAGCAGGACAGATCAAACTCCAGCATGAAAAGATTTGGCACGCTACTTAAATACTAGAACAATACATGGAGGCATGCAACACCCATCAGTTAAAGAATACACTTATTTTTTATCAGGTACATCATTCGTTCTTTCGCATTGATTTATTTCTTGCCAGGAACTCTATCATAGTTTTATCAAATAGTTTTATCAAAAGTCAATTATCTATTTGTAATGTTGCCAAGTGAACCAACTAAAAATGGTTCCACAATTAAGACATGTTAACATTAAAATTCTACTGGAAAAATAAGAAACCTAAGTTAAAACTCACAATTTTACAAAAGGACAAAAAGAAGGTGGGACTAGGTGCACCGAATTTTCTGTTTTATCAGAAATCAGCTTCACTATTTAGTAAAATGGAGACAAACATATGATGACTGTAACCCCTGGCATGATGTAGAACAGTCATACTGCAACGAAATATCCATCACAGATTTACCTTTTCTTGGCAAATCCATAAATTATCATGAATGTTTTAAAAGCATAGCAATCTCAACGACATTAAAAGCCTGCTGGAAAAGTATTAAATTAACAAATTTTGAAATGACACCTAACACATACACACCCATATGGCACAATCCAGACTTTACGATTAACAAACGACCCCTTATATTCAAGAAATGGAAAGAAAAAGGCGTAACACATTTAAAACGTCTCTTTACGAATAACATATTTAAAAGCTTCCAAGAACTAACTGAAACATTTCACTTAGAGGAAAATCCATATCTAAAATATTATCAATTATAATAACATATATAATCAATTTTCATAACAATCTTGGTCCAGTTAGTACACAATTCGGGACTGGTCGACCTTAAAGTGGGGGGTTAGGTAGTAGCCTGTTACCAGCTGGTGCTCTCCTCTAGATGCTTCTCAGGCTTGGCTTTGCTGATGGCCATGCCAGGAGACTCATAAGAGGTGCACAGCCTCCAGAAAAAGGACATAAACATTGTTTACATAGTTTGTAGTCTAAAGAAATGTATATGTGTTCATTTTGTTGTTCTGTGTCAGGGAGTGGGTTTAGTTGGTGAAGTGGTGTCTTCAGTGGTGTTTCAGAGTTTAGTGCTGCATATGTGCCTTTTTGGGTGGTGTTCAATAAAGAGCATCATGGCCTCCCCTGTGTCTTACACTATGCCAATACTACAATATGTTAATAATTATTGTACTCCGGTTTTACACCAATTATTACAGTTTTTTTTCAATATTTGTTTTCCTTTGACTATAATTTCCTCAGAAATATCTCCTGAAAAATGTAGACACAACAAACACTTAATTGGATACACCCACAAGTAAAATAGGCCAATTGTGAGATAAATAGTGTTCCAAGTCAAATTGGCATCAGATGAGTGAGGTGATCCCTCTGAAACTGGAACTATGCAAATCCTCCTCCTCCCTTTATGAAGAGCCGCTGAACAGCACTGAGAGATCTGAGGAGAAAAGCTCATCAGCTCAGACACAACCTCAACCATGTTCAGCACATCTCTAACGCTGCTGATGATCGCTAGTCTACCATGTACGTCTCAGGGTTAGAGGAAGAGAATGAAATAGCAGAGGAAATCTTTCTGTGATCATGTTTCATTCAGAACTTTAATTCTTCTTCTTTTCTGCAGGTTTTCAGAGTCAGACTCTCACTCAGTCTGAAGCTGTGGTTAAACAACCTGGAGAGTCTCATAAACTGACCTGTACAGTATCTGGATTCACATTCAGTGACTATCGTATGGTGTGGGTCAGACAGGCTCCTGGGAAAGGACCAGAGTGGATTGCATATATAAGCATAGCCACATACAGCTATTCCAGCTCCTATTCCCAGTCAGTCCAGGGAAGATTCACCAGCTCCAGATCTGACTCCAGCAGCCAGCTGTACTTACAGATGAACAGTCTGAAGAGTGAAGACACTGCTGTGTATTATTGTGCAAGAGAGTCACAGTGATAGAAAACAGTGGCAGAGCTGTACAAAAACACTTCCCCATTCAGTTACAGAGGAAAGCTGCTGCTATGCACTGAATGTTAAGAGCACGTAAAGCTTCTTTCAGAAGATCTTAACTATATTAGTAAAAGACCAAAATGAACTGGTCCAGAAGAAATCTGAAATCCTCACATTGATTTAGGTCATTTCTGCTGTGTATGATAATAAAATAGTGATTAAGTAGGAAAACATGGTGCAATTCAGGGCACATCTGTCCACCAGAGGGCAACATGTCCTCTTACATGAGGGTCTGTAGTGGGTAACTTAAGGTTGGCTTGGGCAATTTACCTTCATATCTCAAGACACACAGAACTGCATAACAGTCAGAATCACCATTTATGTAGTTAATAGCCTGTCAGAACAGCCATGAACTCATCAGTGTCAGGAAAAGCGCAGAAAACATATTTAAATGAAAATTCCAATCATTAAATCACGTTTTTCAGTATTCAGTGTGACCGTTCTTTGTTCTTAGACCGTTCTTTGCCTTTATTCTTACAAATGACTAATTAGTAAGTACTAATTTTTCAATTTCTCACAGAAGTCTGGAAAGTTATTTTTCCATAAATTTCATTTGTGAAAGTTGGTAGCAATTTTTTTCCCCCCACAGTTCAAGTCATCCTAAACATATTCTGAGATGTTGAAATCTGGACCCTGTAGTGGTCAGTCCATTGTTCTGTTACACATCCCTTCTGACCCATAGCGCTGACTTCTCTTCTCACAGTGGAAAGATGGACAGAAACACCAGTTTCAAGCTTGGAACAACAGAAGAAAGTTTTTTAGGTGCTATCAAGAATCATTTACACAAAAGGTTCTACATAGAACCATGTACAACACATTCTCTGTCAGTCAGAACCATGTCTCCATGAAACAATCATTTAAGCATGCAACTGGTACTTTGGGTGTTCGTGGTTGTAGAACCATCGTTTTTCTAAAGAACCCTTGAAGAACCATCTTTTTAAGAGTGTACACTCTCTGAAGTAACGGTAACAAACTATCACTGGGGCAGTTCCCTTCTGGTCTCTGGGGTGGGACCCTCAAGTATACATCTCAGAACCTTTAGTCAGGGAACATCACTGAACCATAATCCATTAGAATGATCTGTTCTAAGCTGTACTGACTCCACACACCCCGCCTCGCCTCCAGGCTGTTCTGTTTTAAAACGTTTGGTTAATAAAAGGTAAAAATACAAACTTTTCACCTGGAGAAACTTCTTTAACGTTCACAATCAGACGTTAAAACCACTGCTGTACCTTTGAGGGAACATTTACACTGTTTGTATCTTGATGAATGAAAAATTGACCTGCACAGAACCTTCATTTCTAACAGTGTTCTGTTTATCTCATGGTGACAGTTTTGTGGTCTACCAGGTCTGCAGATTTGCCTGGAATCCCTTTTTTTCTACATGTTAAAAACTTGTTGTACTCAAGTCTTTGAAACTCCTGTGTTTTACACCTATTTTTCTTTTGCTTTCTCCTTCCTTGTGCAAATGTATTATCATATATATATCTAATCTCCTCAGAGATATGTCCTAAAAAACGAGTAACTTCTACTTAATGGCCATTTAGACTGGATGGTAAATCATTGAACAGTGATTGTGAATGATTGTGGAGGAGGATAGATCAACCTGTACATGAGGTCAATGCATGATATAATTTTCTGTTAGCTTCAAATTGAACAGAAAATACAACATTTAACTGGATATAAAAAGGCCTTTTGCAATACAAATATTCAGTGTAGTAAGTATACTTCATACACATGGGGAGGTGATCCCTCTGAAACTAACTATGCAAATCCTCCTCCTCCCTTTATGAAGAGCCGCTGAACAGCACAGAGATCTGCGGAGAAAAGCTCATCAGCTCAGACACAACCTCAACCATGTTCAGCACATCTCTAACACTGCTGATGATCGCTAGTCTACCATGTACGTCTCAGGGTTAGAGGAAGAGAATGAAATAGCAGAGGAAATCTTTCTGTGATCATGTTTCATTCAGAACTTTAATTCTTCTTCTTTTCTGCAGGTTTTCAGAGTCAGACTCTCACTCAGTCTGAAGCTGTGGTTAAAAAACCTGGAGAGTCTCATAAACTGACCTGTACAACATCTGGATTCACATTCAGTAGCCATTATATGGCCTGGATCAGACAGGCTCCTGGAAAAGGACCGGAGTGGATTGCATATATAAGCACAGCCACATACAGCAATACCGGCTACTATTCCCAGTCAGTCCAGGGAAGATTCACCAGCTCCAGATCCGACTCCAGCAGCCAGCTGTACTTACAGATGAACAGCCTGAAGAGTGAAGACACTGCTGTGTATTATTGTGCAAGAGACTCACAGTGATAGAAAACAGTGGCAGAGCTGCACAAAAACACTCCCCCATTCAGTTACAGAGGAAAGCTGCTGCTATGCACTGAATGTTAAGAGCACGTAAAGCTTCTTTCAGAAGATCTTAACTATATTAGTAAAAGACCAAAATGAACTGGTCCAGAAGAAATCTGAAATCCTCACATTGTTTTAGGTCATTTATGCTGTGTATGATAATAAAATAGTGATTAAGCAGGAAAACATGGTGCAATTCAGGGCACATCTGTCCACCAGAGGGCAACATGACCTCTTACATGAGGGTCTGTAGTGGGTAACTTAAGGTTGGCTTGGGCAATTTACCTTCATATCATAGACACACAGAACTGCATAACAGACAGAATCACCATTTATGTAATTAATAGCCTGTCAGAACAGCCATGAACTCATCAGTGTCAGGAAAAGCGCAGAAAACATATTTAAATGAAAATTCCAATCATTAAATCACGTTTTTCAGTATTCAGTGTGACCGTTCTTTGTTCTTAGACCGTTCTTTGCCTTTATTCTTACAAATGACTAATTAGTAAGTACTAATTTTTCAATTTCTCACAGAAGTCTGGAAAGTTATTTTTCCATAAATTTCATTTGTGAAAGTTGGTAGCAGTTTTTTTTACACAGTTCAAGTCATCCTAAACATATTCTGAGATGTTGAAGTCTGGACTCTGCAGTGGTCAGTCCATTGTTCTGGGAATATCTGCATCTTTTTGTTTGTATTGTAAATGTTCTTTTTTATCTGTGTCCTTTTCTCAGTGAGGCTTCCTGACAGCTACACATCCCTTCTGACCCATAGCGCTGACTTCTCTTCTCACAGTGGAAAGATGGACAGAAACACCCGTTTCAAGCTTGGAACAACAGAAGAAAGTTTTTTAGGTGCTATCGAGAATCATTTACACAAAAGGTTCTACATAGAACCATGTACAACACATTCTCTGTCAGTCAGAACCATGTCTCCATGAAACAATCATTTAAGCATACACCTGGTACTTTGGGTGTTCGTGGTAGTAGAACCATCATTTTCCTAAAGAACCCTTGAAGAACCATCTTTTTAAGAGTGTACACTCTGACCTGCAAATTGACCTGCACAGAACCTGGATTTATAACAGTGGTCTGTTTATCTCATGGTGACAGTTTTGTGGTGTACCAGGTCTGCAGATTTGTCTGGAGTCACATATTCCTGTGTTAAAAACTTTTTGTATTTTTTGTAGATGAATTTACACTCTTTAAAAGCTTTCAGACTATTGTGGAGGAGAGCAGATCAGCCCATCAAAACATGCCTGAAGATGTAAATACAGGTACACAACATAATTTTCTGTTGGCTTCAAATTTAACAGAAAACACACAAATGCTTAACTGGATATACAGGCAAGTGAAAAAGGCCTTTTGTAATACAAATATTCAGTGTAGTAAGTATACTTAACACACATGGGGAGGTGATCCCTCTGAAACTAACTATGCAAATCCTCCTCCTCCCTTTATGAAGAGCCGCTGAACAGCACTGAGAGATCTGAGGAGAAAAGCTCATCAGCTCAGACACAACCTCAACCATGTTCAGCACATCTCTAACACTGCTGATGATCGCTAGTCTACCATGTACGTCTCAGGGTTAGAGGAAGAGAATGAAATAGCAGAGGAAATCTTTCTGTGATCATGTTTCATTCAGAACTTTAATTCTTCTTCTTTTCTGCAGGTTTTCAGAGTCAGACTCTCACTCAGTCTGAAGCTGTGGTTAAACAACCTGGAGAGTCTCATAAACTGACCTGTACAGCATCTGGATTCACATTCAGTAGCTATGAAATGGGTTGGGTCAGACAGGCTCCTGGGAAAGGACTGGAGTGGATTGCATTTATAAGCACAGCCACATACAGCTATGCCAGCTCCTATTCCCAGTCAGTCCAGGGAAGATTCACCATCTCCAGATCCGACTCCAGCAGCCAGCTGTACTTACAGAGTGAAGACACTGCTGTGTATTACTGTGCAAGAGAGTCACAGTGATAGAAAACAGTGACAGAGCTGCACAAAAACACTCCCCCATTCAGTTACAGGGCACATCTGAATCAATGTTCTAAACTTTCAATCCACACCACATTATATAACCCATATGACTGTTTCTGGTGACTGTTAACATGTTTTCATGGTAAAGTACTGATCTTAAGCTTATTCACCACAGTTTAAAAAAAGTTTGATTTCACGTAAATCATAGCCAAATCATTGTATGTGTAAGTAAACATAACTGAAGTTTTAAAAATGTTGGCGGATTCGAAATCTTAGGTTTTAGGTTCAGTGTAAGGTTAGGGTTAGGATTAGGGCCGGGGTGAGGACTATGATTAGATTTAGGGATGAGGTTAAAGATAGGATTAGGGTCAGGGTGAAGGTTAGGATTTGGTTGACTTGGTTTGGTTAGGGAAGCACCATATAAAGTCCACTTGCGTAACATTTCAACAAAATATCTGCTTAATGTAAATAATATATCAAAAGTACATATTGAAGATATTCATCCAATGAAGCCGGGTGCTGCACGACTGCTACTTCACTGCTTCTTCACTGATGTAGTAGCCATCTACAAAAGACCACTCAAATTAAAGTGTTCCCATTCTTTTCGTCAGGTAATTCTGAGATGGTTCCTAAGTCTGAAGTTGATGTGGGCACAAAATAGAGTAAAAAAATGTACAGTCGGATCTTTACAGTTGTGAAATGAAACGTAAAGCAAAGGGACAAAAATGCCTTCCTCCAGATTTAAAGGTTAAATGAGTTACCACAGTTATTTTCTACATGTTTATGCAAATAAGGGAATTCAGTTACCTGCACAGGCCTAGTTTTCAAAAAAAAAAAAAAAAAAAAAAAAAAAAATATATATATATATATGATGAACACAGTCAGGAGTTATATATATGGTATACAATAGAATTAGCATTGTATAGCAAAATGAAAGTAATAAGTCCTGACTGAGTTCATCATATTTCCATTTACAGCATTTGGCAGACGCTCTTATCCAGAGCGACTTACAGTTTGATTATTTTACACAGGTAGGCGAAGGTGGTGTTAGGAGTCTTGCCCAAGGACTCTTATTGATATAGTGTAGGGTGTTTACTCAGGCAGGGATTGAACCCCAGTCTACAGCTTAGAAGACAAAGGTGTTCCCCACTACACTAACCAACCACTACACATATTTGCATTATCATATTTACATTAAGATACAAGCTGCATTCAAACTATATGCAAATATCTCCTCTACTACATATTTAAGTTGGTGGATGTGAAAACCGACAGCTTTCGTTCATTCAGCTTCAACACCTCACCATGTTCTCTACATCCCTACTGCTGCTGCTGACCACTGTGACCTGTGAGAATTAATTTGACTCATTTTGTGGTACATAAGACATTTTATATAAAAATACTGTTATATTAAAATCAAATTTTCAGCAGGTGTTCACAGCATTGAGCTGACCCAGCCTGGATCCCTGGTCATAAATCCTGGTCAATCGATATCACTGACCTGTAAAGTTTCTGGATATTCAGTGACTGATGTCACTTACTGTACACACTGGATACGGCAGCCTGCAGGAAAAGCTCTGGAGTGGGTTGGAAGGATGTGTGGTGGTGGTTACTCTGACTACAGTGATAAACTGAAAAGCAGGTTTGAAGTTACCAGTGATTCTACCAGTAACTCAGTGACCTTAAGAGGACAGAATGTGCAGACTGGAGACACAGCTGTGTATTACTGCGCTCGTCAATATCACACTGAGACACATCAACGGACACCCTGTACAAAAACATCCCTGCCATTCTTTTTAAAACCAGCAGGGGCAGTCTTCACTATTAGAACTCCAGTTTGAATCAGATCTTCCTCAGTTTCACCGATTTTTCAACATTTCTGCATAATTTAATGGTTGAGATGAATTTAGAGCTTTCTGGTGATGGAGACCAGATGTCATGATGTCTACAAGACAAATATATTCACTTTATTTACTATCCAAAACCACAGATGAACCTACACGTGTCTTCTTTACGCTTTCTTTGGAAGCTATTTTGTCTTACAGCACCCTGAATGCACCTCTCCACTATGAATAGATGTTAAAAATAGCAAGGCTAACATCTCAAAACTACTGTAAAACAAGGTTTCGGGCCTCAGACAAAACATTTGTTATCATTTCGTATAATAACTTTCTGTGAGGGAGCTTTTTGATGCTTTAAGCTCTTCTGTCGTCTGGTTCCTATCACCCCCACTGTGAACAATTCTGCTTGGTATGTTTCTCTAGCTTGAAACAATAAACCACTCACATTGACTTTGGTCACATCTTAATTATTTAATTGTGCTGAAACTTTGGAAAAGCTGTGGAACATCCTTTTAACGGTTGGCCTGTTGAGTCTAAGTTGACACAGTTTATTTAGACTTTATATGCATGTAAATTTGCTGCCTGGTCACTTTAATATTGCATATTAAAGCCATTAATGTCTACATATTCTTTTGACATCTGTACAAAAATTATGAACCTCATTTGACTTACAACTGATAACAAAATGGATGAAAAATTATACGGTTAATTCCCAGTAAAAATGGCCAAAAATGGCCAACTAAGTAAGTAAACTATGAAATATAATATTTATTTTCTTAGTATTTACTGCCCACGCTTTGCCTTTATGACAGATTCTATTCTGGAGATTTGCTGTTAGTTTTTTCATGGAAATCTGATTACAATACAAGTACCTCAAACATATTCAATAACGCTGAGGTCTGGATTCTGGGGTGACCGTCTTATTGCTCTGATTGGAGCTTGATTTTCTCTCATAGACAGAAGTTCTCAATGTGTTTTAATGAGTTTATCTGATGTTGACCGCTTTGGTGACCAGGTCTTGAATGGTAGTTATTTTCTATCTAATCTTCAGAAAAGTAACGTGTATTTAATGGTTGTTTCAATTGCAATTTAAGTGAACAGAGGTGTCTCATTTTTATACAGGACTAGTCTATCAGAAGGCATCATCTTTTTGATCCAACAGGAACAGTTCTCTTTTTTTAGATACTGAACTAAATGTGAGGTGTGCACTGTTACTCATACTACTGTTGAAGACAGTCTGTAACAAGACGCAGACGCTCATGGGTAAAAGTAGATTGAGAGGCTTTACTGAGGAAAACACCAGCCAAACTCCATAAAGTCCATAAACAAGCATAGGTCAAATCCAAAACGGCCAAAAAACACAGAAGCACAAACATAAAGGCAAACAATCCGAAAAAGGGTCAGGCAAAAAGGCAAGTCAAAAACAGGGGAAGAGGTCAGAGCCAGAATAACGAAATAGATAAGAATGCTCAGTAGCTCTATAGACAGAAGCAATACCTCACAAAGAACCTATCCTACAAGCCCGGGCTTTATACTAAACTACTTAGTGAGATGCAGGTGGACATGGTCAGTACGGTGGAGAGCTAGAGTGCTGACTGGAGCGTGAGAGCAAGGCAGGTGTCATGTGATTCCCCAGGGAGTTCTGGTGTTTCTGCTTTTAAACCCACTGCTGATCACATGTGCAAATTCAAATCTTCTGTCCAGGCCCCTCGTCCTAAGAACTACAAATCCCAGCAGAGGCTGTAGAGAGAAGAACAGTGTTGTCTTAAGTAAAAGGTCATCTTTATGGGCAGTCATGGGCTGGAAGTTAGGGAACCAGCCTCGTGACCGGAAGGTCGCTGGTTTGATCCCCAGAGCTGACAGCACATGACTGAAGTGTCCTTGAGCAAGACACCTAATTCCCAACTGCTCCCCAGGTGCTGCGGATTGGGCTGCCCCCTAGTGTGTGTGTGTGTGTGTGTGTGTGTGCACTCACTAGAGTGTATGTGGTGTTTCACTTCACGGATGGGTTAAATGTGGAGGTGAAATTTCCCCGTTGTGGGACTAATAAGGGTCACTTAATCTTAATGCTTGAAATATTTCCATCTATGGCTCCATTTACCCCGCGACCCTGACGGAGAAGCGGCTTAGAAAATGGATGGATGGATGGATGGATGGATGGGCTCCATTTACATTTGGCTGTTTTCCTAAACGGGAGATCTGTAACCATGAGGCACAATATTTAAGTCACTTATAACCCATCATCCTTTCTCATTAAACACTTCAGTATTACTGTTTGCCTTTTGTGAAGCTGAATTTGTAGAATCTTTGCCAAGGCACACTGAAGCTGTTCTGATGGCTCTGATCACACCTTACTACCACACCCTATGCAGGCCTTTTCTTTGATCTACCACCTGTCTGGATGCCAGCTCCTTACTAAGCCACTTGATCTTCTATTCTTTCTCCAATAAGTCCTCATTCTTGCTTTCTTCTTGAATTCATAGCCACCTCCAATGATTTGGTTTCAGAGGTGAGGGGCATTATTTGGGCATGGAGCAACTCATTTGCATGAAGTGATGCTCTATGCAAATGCCGTGCACTTTGCTCTTTAATTAAGCATGCGTTTGTGAAGATCTGCGGGTTGTTCTTGTTCAGTTTATCATCCACCATGTTCCTTACACATCTGCTGTTGTTGCTGATAGCCACTGTGTCTTGTGAGTGTTTATTAAAATAAGCGTACAGTAAGAATAAAATCAGGCTAAAAGTGTTAATACAGTTTTTCCTTCTAAATGTTTAAAATAACCTTTATTTTCAACAGGTATCAACTGTGTTGAGCTGACTCAACCCGGATCTATGGTTGTAACACCAGGTCAGTCAATGTCGCTGACCTGTAAAGTTTCTGGATATTCAGTGACCGATAGCAGCTACTGTTCACACTGGATACGGCAGCCTGCAGGAAAAGCTCTGGAGTGGATTGTAGCAATATGTGGTGGTGGTGACACTTACTACAGCGATAAACTAAAAAGCAGGTTTGAAATAACTAGAGACACGTCCAGCAGCACAGTGACCTTAAGAGGACAGAATCTGCAGGCTGGAGACACGGCTGTGTATTACTGCGCTGGTGAACACCACAGTGAGACACATCAACAGACACCCTGTACAAAAACATCCCCCTGTAGGAAAACCTGCCTCAGTTAGTCTTTTAAAGTGATGCGACAGTCAGTACTTTATAGAACCTATAGGGGGCGATCTTCACTTATAAATCAAACTCAGTATGATCAGATCTGAACTGACACAATTTGGTTCGACTTACACAAGCAAGTACACACAGACATTCATGTCATGCAAGACTAGATCTACTGTATGAGTGACCTTTTTCTTCAAACTTTAAAATGATCTGTTAACATAAAACTTTTCCAACATTCAGTTTGTTATAAATCTATTCACACACCAGACGAGCCAGTCTCAGTCTAATAATCAAGCCATATCTTCCCAGAAAGCATCATTATGTAGCCTTAAAGTTGGCAGACTGTGGTGTCTGTGGGTAAAACACAGACAAAATAAATCATTTATTAATTAGGCCCCCAAAGAGATTTTAATGGCCCCAAAATGTTTATAATGAACTTATAAAATAGCCAGAAAAATAGTCAAAAAGTTGAGTACATCAGCCGTGTTATGTATATGAAAAATGGTTATGTGGTCAAATTGGCACACAGTAGATCTGCCTCTTCATAGTTTATTATGAATAGTTATATTCCTAGATATAGTTATGGTATAACAAACACTATATCCATCCACTTACAACAGGTACAGATCAAACAAAGGTACTGAATTAAGTCAAGCAATGTTCTTAGATTTTTACACAAGCTGCAGAGTCCTAAATATATTATTCACACACAGGTTATGGACAGGTGAGTCTCAGTTGATGCAATCAGTGTAATTTTGCACTGTAGGCATGTTTAATAGGCCGGGTGACAAATATTATATTTCTCAGTTAAGTTCAATTAAATATAGTAGTAATTTTAACTGAAGGCTTATAAAACTCGCCCTCACCTTCTTCTTGATGACTGACCTCCATCAGACCTGCTCCTTCAGTCCTGTCAGTCTCTTTCAGCTTCTTTCTCTGCATCCCTTCTTGTGTTTAGTAATACATTCATTTCATTAAACTCAAATTTACAAGATTTACTCAAAGAAATAATGATCAGTCAATTTAATTTGTTTTTCATTGCACTTGTAAAAATCTCATTGGACTGACTTTTGATGGAACTGCTGCCTCTTCATTTCCATCTACACGTTGAGGAATTGAAGGATATTAAACTGTGTTTGTGGCTTCAGGCCTTCATGGTGACCAAGCTTTCAACATGGTGGTGGTAGTATGAGAGAAGACTGAGTGAGGGAGGGGAGAACTCTGAGAACTTGGGCTGGAGTTCTGGGCAGCTTCTGCTTGTAACTAGAAGGCCAGACCCCCGCATAGCAGTAAATGGTACAGCAGTCACTTTCTGGAAGCTGCACCATTTAAGGTGGAACGGGTAAATTTGAACAAGAAGCTGGCAAATAAGTAGCTGACTTCAGGTTCGTGTAAGAAGGTGCTAAAGTTAATTTATTATGAATATCTACACGGATTAAGGGATTCTATAACTTTCCAAGCTACAAAGAATTAAATATCATTATAACTTAATAACTACTACATAACGTTAAGATTCCCTGAATAGGCTATAACATGAAATAAGCTTAATATAAAACCAGAGGAAAAACAATTACATCAACAGGTTCTCTGTGCTTCACCAACCACACGACCATATCTACATATAAACATCACACAAATCCACGCACCACATAAACATGAGTGTGGATAGCTGCGTTCCCTCTGTTATATAATCTTGTCCTGCTTTCTGAGTGCAGTATTCTTGAAATAGCATAATTTTGGACAGTATCTTTCTTAAACTGTCATCGTGTAATGGTACTGAATGCAGTCCAGCAGCGACATTGACCGCCCTTAAATGGCAGCGCCGTTGACGTGCCTCGCTGAACCCAGTGCAGCATCTCGGTATGTATATCTATGGTTATATTAGTCATTCTCTGCTAGTACAGCAGAGGCAGCGCTGCATTAGAGCAGCAGCAGCACCTCCCCCAGGTCGAGCCCTGCTATTACAGCATACAGTGAAGACGAATAAACTAGAGTACATTTACACTTAGGAAGGAGGGGCTAAATCATCTTTATTAAATGTATATATTTTTCTTTTTAAATAATATTACATACAGACATGTTATTTAGAGTGACAGATTACTGTTAACATGTAAGGTCCTTGTTTATAATCAGGCTCTAAGAGTACTGAAACCTGAATGTGCTGATGTTCTCTTTAGGAAGTGTAGTGTTCTCTACAGGAGGGAGATGAGAACACCATAAACAGCACAATGTCTCCACACTCTGAGGAGACTATTTGGACCTGCTTGGTCTGGATTGGCTTATTCCATCTCCTGCTCCTCCCTGGCTCCACCCCTTCATCATTACACTCACCTGTAGCTAGTTTATAGACTCATTTACACACACATATACAGTATATACCCTCAGTTTGGCTTCACTATTGATGAAGTGTTCTGTAATGAAAGAGCTGAGGTGGCTCCATGTGCTGAGTAGATTGACTGGGGCAAATCCAAAACTCCACAAAGCAGACAGGCGTTAAAACATCATTAAACAGACACATCATAGACAAATCCATGATCAAAACATTAGATAACAAGACAGATTTCAAAATATAGGAAAACAGTTACACATAGAACACGACTCAGAACTGAGGAAAACAAAGACTTCACCCTGTAAAACCACACAATGCAGTATATATGAGTGACCAAATGAATCCATGAATGCGCTGCAGGTGAGTGTAATGATGAAGGGGTGGAGCCAGAGAGGAGAAGGAGATGGAATGAGCCAATCCAGACTGATCCAAATGGAGTTTCCCCAAACGAGTCAGACATTGTGACATCTTGGTATACTGTAGTGGGTAACACCTTTGCCTTCTATGCTGTAGACTGGGGTTCAATCCCCTGCCTGGGTAAGCATCCTACACTATACCAATAAGAGTCCTTGGGCAAGACTCCTAACACCACCTTCGCCTACCTGTGTAAAACATTCAAATTGTAAGTTGCTCTGGATAAGAGCGTCAGCCAAATGCCATAAATGTAAGTCTTCAAGATATAATTACCATCTAAATGAACAACAACAAAGTCTGCTTTTGGTGGATTTGGTTTTACTTATTACTCTTGATTGCTAAAATAATCAAATATAATAAATCTTTAGTTTAAAAACAGGCATTCCAGCCTATCCTCAGTGGTAATTATAGAGCAGAAAAAGTAAATCTAGTCACATATGTATCCTGCAAAGCTACATGACTGTGTCTCAAAAAGTGCAACCAATAAAAAAGGTAGAATGAAAGACCAAGACGTAGGCTTGGTCAAGCCAACATAATGATCTCATTGTCACTGGACAGTAAACTAAACGTGTGAAACGAGTCCATAAATCTGCGCACTTTTGTGTACGCTTTATTTGAACCACTGACATAGTCGTGCCATAAAGATGTCATTCCAGATGTCACAAGCAGTCATGGGTTCTCACAATAGATTTTGTTCAGTAATATAACAGGGTTATTTCACCACTACTATGACAATAATATGACATCAAGCATTATGACATCTGCTGTGGCAAGTTTAGTAATGTCAAAGTAATGTGTCAGGATTAAAGTGTTTGGGTGTCCTACGTTCTTATGTCAGATCTTTCCTTAAATATTTGATCTTCTCTCCCTCTTATAAAATGGGAGCAGAGCAGTAGATTTGCATGAACTGAAGCTGTATGCAAACGTCCTGCCTTTTCCTATTTTTTAAACGTGTTATGGTGAAGATCAGCAGTTTGTTGCTGTTGAGCTCCAGCACTCACCATGTTCTCTACATGTCTACTGCTGTTATTATCTCTTATTATTATTATATTATTATTATTATTATATCTTATTATTTCTTTTCAACAGGTATTAACTGTATTGAGCTGACTCAACCTGCATCCATGGTTGTAACACCTGGTCAGTCGATGTCCCTGACCTGTAAAGTTTCTGGATATTCACTGACTGATAGCAGCTACTGTACACACTGGATACGTCAGCCTGCAGGAAAAACTCTGGAGTGGATTGTAGCGAAATGCGGTAGCGGTAGCAATTACTACAATGACAAACTGAAAAGCAGGTTTGAAGTTTCCAGAGACACGTCCAGCAGCACAGTGACCTTAAGAGGACAGAACATGCAGACTGGAGACACAGCTGTGTATTACTGCGCTCGTGATTCACAGTGAAACACATCAACAGACACCCTGTACAAAAACATCCCCCTTATACTCCCTCTGCATAGGCTGCCACAAACAGAGCCGGTTAAGTGATGCTGCAGTCAGTACCACGTAGAACCTGTAGGTGGAAGTCTTCACTAATAAATTAAGCTCAGTTTAATCGGGTCTTAACTGTAGGTCAGAGTTACATAGTTCATTTAGACTTTATACATATACAAATGGGTTTAGAAATTGATGTAATGCATGACCAGATCTAGAGATAACCTAGAGGATGACATCCACCTGTAGAAAAGACCCCTCATAAAGCATAAACAGTTTGAGCATTAACTTGAAAACAATAACACCCTGCTAGGTCTCCCAGTCTGTGTTTAAACATTTAGGCTTCTGAATGAAACTAAATGTTAGGCATATAAGTTCCACCAAATATCTGCGCTACGTGCCAGCGCACATGTGTTTGTTTTCTCTCTCCTCTTCCTCGCTCTTCTCCTGCTCTTCAGGCTTTCTCATTTCATTGGTTGTTTGGTGTGGCCCAAGGAGGTGGAGCCTGGATTTTAAAAGCTACACGCCAGAGTTTGTCATCAGCCCTGAGCCTTATGTGATGTATGTCTCAGCTCTTGTGTTATTTGTTTGGATGCTGGCATTTTGTGTTTTTAGCTCTCTCTGTGGCCCTGGCTGGCTAGCTTTAGCCTTTGCTGGTTAACTTTGGCCTTTGCTGGTTAGCCATGGCCCTGGCTGGCTAGCCTTTGTCCTTGCTGGCTAGCCTTGGACCTTGCTGGCTAGCCGTGGCCCTGGCTGGCTAGCCTTGGTCCTTGCTGGCTAGCCTTGGCCTTATTGGCATTGGTAGCTGTGTCTGTCTTTTTCTCTTTAGTTACAGAGCGATTCTTTGTCTGATTCTCTGGTTCATTTGATCAAATCATAGCCACCTTCAGTTATGGTGTCAATGCAGGTGGGCATTAAAGTTGGAGCAGACCAACAGATGAGATTACCTGTCTTGTGTTGACTCAGGTTGAGTTTCATGCTTGAGTTTAGTGAAACAAAAACCACAGATACTGGTCTACAGAGATGTGGAGAACAATGACATGGTTAGACGAGTCATCCCTCACCATGTACCCCACAGGTGGGAGTGCATGTGCTACATACACCAAGAGAATGACACACGCCTTGTTGGTGGGGAGTGTGTAATTTTATTTGATTTTTTCCTTCGTCACAGTTTAGGTCAACTTGGTGTCACTGCAAGTAAATACAGCGTCATTCTCAATTTTGAAGAAACATTTCTCTTCTAAGAAGAATAGTTTCTTCCATCTCATTCACAGAGTATGGGATAGGAGCAACACATTTCTGGTGCCGATCCCAAGCCTGGATAAATGGTGAGGGTTGCGTCAGGAAGGGCATCTGGCGTAAAACTTGTGCCAAAACTATCATGTGGATCACAAATATGATTGCCATACCGGATCGGTTGAGGTTGTTAACAACGACCGCCTCCGGTGCTGTTGACCAGCAGGGTGCTGGTGGAAATTGGACTACTGTAGGTCGAAGTCCATCAAAGAGGAGAGGAGGAAGGCGGGTTAGAAGGCAGCGAGAGAGAAGGAAAGGCAGGAGTGTGGAGGTTAGAGTAGGGACTCTGAACTTAGGGACAATGACTGTTAAGGCAGAGAGCTTGCAGACATGATGGAGAGAAGGAAGGTAGATATTCTGTGTGTCCAGGAGACCAGATGGAAAGGGAGCAAGGCCAGGAACATCGGAGGTGGATCCAAACTGTTCTATCATGGTGTAGAGAGGAAGAGAAATGGAGTAGGGATAATCCTAAAGGAACAGCTTGTGAAAAGTGTTCTGGATGTAAAGAGAGTGTCAGACAGGATCATGAGCCTGAAGTTGGAGGTTGATGGTGTAATTTTGAATGTGGTCAGTTCATATGCACCACAGGTTGGTTGTCAGTTAGAGGAGAAAGAGGAATTTTGGAGTAAGATGAATGAAGTGGTAGATGGTGTCCCTAGAGAGGAGAAATTGGTGATTGGTGCAGACTTCAATGGACATGTTGGTGAAGGGAACAGAGGAGATGAAGAGGTGCTGGGTATGTATGGTGTGAAAGACAGAAATGCGGAAGGTCAGATGGTTGTAGATTTTGCAAAGAGAATGGAAATGGCTGTGGTGAACACGTATTTTCAGAAGAGGGAAGAACACAGGGTGACATACAAGAGTGGAGGGAGGTGCACACAGGTGGATTATATCCTTAGCAGGAGATGCCACCTAAAGGAGATTGGAGATTGTAAAGTGGTACCAGGGGAAAGTGTAGCAAGTCAGCATAGGGTGGTTGTCTGTAGAATGAGATTAGAAACAAAGAAGAGGAAGAGAGTGAAGACAGAGCCAAAGATTAGATGGTGGAAGCTGAAGGAGGAGGATGGTTGCAGGCAGTTCAGGGAAAAATTGCAACAGGCCCTTGGGGGCAGTGAGGAGCTACCTGAGGACTGGGAAACTACAGCTAAGGTGGTGAGAGAAACTGGCAAGAATGTATTGGGTGTTTCAAAGTTGGTGGTGGAATGAGGAAGTCCAGGAGAGTATTCAGAAGAAGAAGGCAGCTAAGAAAAAGTGGGATAACCAGAGAGATGAAGGAAGTAGGCAGGAGTACTTTGAGGCTAGTCGCATAGCAAAAAGAATGGTGGCAAAGGCAAAGGCTCAGGCCTATGGTGAGCTGTATGAGAGGCTGGACAGTAAAGAAGGAGTAAAGGACTTGTATCGTTTGGCTAAACAGAGAGATAGAGCTGGAAAGGATGTACAGCAGGTTAGGCTGATAAACGATAGAGAGGGAAATGTACTAGTGAGTGAACAGAGAGTGTTGAGTAGATGGAAGGAGTACTTTGAAGAACTAATGAATGAGGAAAACGAGAGAGAGAGGAGGACAACGGGGGAGAGATAGTGGATCAGGAAGTGCAGAGAATTAGTAAGGTGAAAGTGAGGACAGCTGTAAAAAGGATGAAGAATGGAAAGGCAGTTGGTCCAGATGACATACCTGTGGAGGTATGAGGATGTTTAGGAGAGAAGGCAGTGGACTTTTTAACCAGGTTGTTTAACAAAATCCTGGAGAGTGAGAGGATGCCTGATGAGTGGAGAAGCAGTGTACTGGTCCCCATTTTTAAGAACAAGGGTGATGTGCAGAGCTGCAGTAACTACAGAGGTATAAAGTTGATGAGCCTCACCATGAAGGCATGGGAAAGAGTTGTTGAAGCAAGGCTAAGGCGAGAGGTTCAGATCAGTGAGCAGCAGTTTGGTTTCATGCCCAGAAAGAGCACCACAGATGCAATTTTTGCATTGAGAGTGTTGGTAGAGAAGTACAGCGAAGGTCAGAAGGAGCTACATTGTGTCTTTGTGGATCTAGAGAAGGCATATGATAGGGTGCCAAGAGAGGAACTGTGGTACTGTATGAGGAAGTCAGGTGTAACTGAAAAGTATGTTAGGGTGGTGCAGGACATGTATGAGGATAGTGAGACAGTGGTGAGGTGTGCAGTTGGAGTGACAAATCAAAGTGAAAGGTGAAGGTAGGGTTACATCAGGGATCAGCTTTGAGCCCCTTCTTGTTTGCAATGGTGATGGAAAGGTTGACAGATGAGGTCAGGCAGGAGGCTCCATGGACTATGATGTTTGCAGATGACATTGAAATCTGTGTTGAGAGTAGAGAGCAGGTGGAAGAGAATCTGGAGAGGTGGAGGTTTGCACTGGAGAGGAGAGGAATGAAGGTCAGTAGAGACAAGACGGAATACATGCGAGTGAATGAGAGGGAGGCAGGTGGAAAGGTGAAGATGCAAGGAGTAGAGGTCGTAAAGGTGGATGACTTCAAATGCCGGGTAGAAGGAGAAGAGGTAGACCTCAGAGAAGGTTTATGGATGTAGTGAAGATGGACATGGAGATGGTTAGTGTAAAAGTAGAGGAGGCAGTGGATAGGGCAAGATGGAGGCAGATGATCCGCTGTGGCGACCCCTAAAGGGAGTAGCCGAAAGAAGAAGAAGAAGAAGATTTATTCTATGCAAATTCCTTGTCTTTTCCTATTTATGTAAGCTTGTTCTGATGAAGACCAGCTGTTTTTGTCCAGCTCCAGCGCTCACCATGTTCTCTACACGTCTATGGCTGTTGCTATTATCAACCACTTCTTGTGAGTCTGTAATAGGATTATGAGTAAGATTTGCCTAGAAAAAAATCATTCTTACAGTTTTTATTTCTAAATGTCAAAACTACTTTTTCAACAGGTATTAACTGTATTGAGTTGACTCAAGCCGGATCCATGGTTGTAACACCTGGTCAGTCCATGTCCCTGACCTGTAAAGTTTCTGGATATTCAGTGACTGATAGCAGCTACTGTACAAACTGGATACGGCAGCCTGCAGGAAAAGCTCTGGAGTGGGTTGCTAGAATGTGTGGTAGTGGCAACGCTTACTACAGTGATAAACTGAAAAGCAGGTTTGAAATTTCCAGAGACTCGTCCAGCAGCACAGTGACCTTAAGAGGACAGAACATGCAGACTGGAGACACAGCTGTGTATTACTGCGCTCGTGATTCACAGTGAAACACATCAACAGACACCCTGTACAAAAACATCCCCCTTAGACTCCCTCCGCATAGGCTGCCACAAACAGAGCCGGTTAAGTGATGCTGCAGTCAGTACCACGTAGAACCTGTAGGTGGAAGTCTTCACTAATAAATTAAGCTCAGTTTAATCGGGTCTTAACTGTAGGTCAGAGTTACATAGTTCATTTAGACTTTATACATATACAAATGGGTTTAGAAATTGATGTAATGCATGACCAGATCTAGAGATAACCTAGAGGATGACATCCACCTGTAGAAAAGACCCCTCATAAAGCATAAACAGTTTGAGCATTAACTTGAAAACAATAACACCCTGCTAGGTCTCCCAGTCTGTGTTTAAACATTTAGGCTTCTGAATGAAACTAAATGTTAGGCATATAAGTTCCACCAAATATCTGCGCTACGTGCCAGCGCACATGTGTTTGTTTTCTCTCTCCTCTTCCTCGCTCTTCTCCTGCTCTTCAGGCTTTCTCATTTCATAGGTTGTTTGGTGTGGCCCAAGGAGGTGGAGCCTGGATTTTAAAAGCTACACGCCAGAGTTTGTCATCAGCCCTGAGCCTTATGTGATGTATGTCTCAGCTCTTGTGTTATTTGTTTGGTTGCTGGCATTTTGTGTTTTTAGCTCTCTCAGCCTTGCTAGCTTGCTTTATACTTTCTGTAGTAGCTTTATTCCTTGCTAGGTTGCTTTAGCCTTTGCTGGTTTGCTTTGGCGTTTGCTGGTTAGCCATGGCCCTGGGTGGCTAGCCTTGGTCCTGGCTGGCTAGCCTTGGTCCTGGCTGACTAGCCTTGGTCCTTGCTGGCTAGCTGTGGCCCTGGCTGGCTAGCTTTAGCCTTTGCTGGTTAACTTTGGCCTTTGCTGGTTAGCCATGGCCCTGGCTGGCTAGGCGTGGTCCTTGCTGGCTAGTCGTGGCCCTGGCTGGCTAGTCTTGGTCCTTGCTGGCTAGCCTTGGTCCTGGCTGGCTAGCCATGGCCCTGACTGGCTAGCTGTGGTCCTTTCTGGCTAGTCGTGGCCCTGGCTGTCTAGCCTTGGTCCTTGCTGGCTAGCCTTGGTCCTTGCTGGCTAGCCGTGGCCCTGGCTGGCTAGCCTTGGTCCTTGCTGGCTAGCCGTGGCCCTGGCTGGCTAGCCTTGGTTCTTGCTGGCTAGCCTTGGCCTTTGCTGGCTAGCTTTGGCCTTGCTAGCTAGATTTGTCCTTGCTAGCTAGATTTAGTCCTTTTAGCCTTTGCTGGCTAGGCTTGGCTGTTGTTGGTTAGCCTTGGTCCTTGCTGGCTAGCCTTGGCCTTATTGGCATTGGTAGCTGTGTCTTTTTCTGTTTAGTTACAGAGCGATTGTTTGTCTGATTCTCTGGTTCATTTGATCAAATCATAGCCACCTTCAGTTATGGTGTCAATGCAGGTGGCCATTAAAGTTGGAGCAGACCAACAGATGAGATTACCTGTCTTGTGTTGACTCAGATTGAGTTTCATGCCTGAGTTTAGTGAAACAAAAACCACAGATACTGGTCTGCAGAGATGTGGAGAACAATGACATGGTTAGACGAGTCATCCCTCCCCATGTACCCCACAGGTGGGAGTGCATGTGCTACATACACCAAGAGAATGACACACACCTTGTTGGTGGGGAATGTGTAATTTCATTTGATTTTTTCCTTTGTCACAGTTTAGGTCAACTTGGGGTCACTGCAAGTAAATACAGCGTCATTCTCACTTTTATCTTTTGAAAAAGCATTTCTCTTCTAAGAAGAATAGTTTCTTCCATCTCATTCACAGGGTGTGGGATAGGAGCAACACATTTGCGTGAAGTATTTATTCTATGCAAATTCCTTGTCTTTTCCTATTTATGTAAGCTTGTTCTGATGAAGACCACCTGTTTTTGTCCAGCTCCAGCGCTCACCATGTTCTCTACACGTCTATGGCTGTTGCTATTATCAACCACTTCTTGTGAGTCTGTAATATGATTATGAGTAAGACTTGCCTAGAAAAAAAATCATTTTTATAGTTTTTATCTCTAAATGTCAAAACTACTTTTTTCAACAGGTATTAACTGTATTGAGCTGACTCAACCCGGATCCATGGTTGTAACCCCTGGTCAGTCGATGTCCCTGACCTGTAAAGTTTCTGGATATTCACTGACTGATAGCAGCTACTGTACAAACTGGATACGGCAGCCTGCAGGAAAAGCTCTGGAGTGGATTGTAGCAATATGTGGTGGTGGTGACACTTACTACAGTGATAAACTGAAAAGCAGGTTTGAAATTTCCAGAGACACGTCCAGCAGCACAGTGACCTTAAGAGGACAGAACATGCAGACTGGAGACACAGCTGTGTATTACTGCGCTCGATATCCACAGTGAAACACATCAACAGACACCCTGTACAAAAACATCCCCTTGTAAAGAGATGATGAAGTCAGTCCCTCATAGAACCTCTAGTTGGCAACCATCACTAATAAATCAAACTCAGTTGGATCAGGCCAGGTTAAGAGAGCCACAGGGACCCCTTATTAGTATTGTGCTGTATATTGGTGGATTATTTAATTTAGTGAATAGCAGTGAAAACACATGAATCAATAAATATAAATGCATTTCTAAAGCATTATATGACATATAATACATACATATATATATATATATATATATATATATATATATATATATATATATATATATAATGCCTAGTGTAAGCTTGTAGAATTGCTTATAATTAACATAACACTTTATCATACAAAAGTATAAGCGGTTCTATATAGAGCCATGAACATTCAAAGGACCCTTTGCTTGATTAAGGGTTCTTTGCATTGCGAAAACGTTCTTCAAGATTGATAGAGAATGTGCTGTAAAAGGTTCTATATAGAACCTTTATGAAGGGTTCTATCATCGTTGCAAGCCAAATAGCTCTTTTTGGTACTATATAGAATCCGTTTTGCTAAGAGTGCAGACTTGTTACATATTAAGGCTTATTATGCAGTAACTACAGATACTCCAATGCAAGCTGGTTGAGCTATTCCTAGGTTATAGAAGTGTGTAATAAAACTCTGGCAGGCCCTGGCCTTGTAAGTAGTTTAAATAAATAAAAGCATAACTTGTGTATGTAAAGTGAATTTAAATCTTAGCATGTCCAGCAGTTAGTAACTAAGCTGAATTGTTAGCAGCACAAAGAACTTACATTACCAAGTACATAACAACAGTAAACTGCGGCTGCATTGTTGAAGAATACAGCTAACAGTAGCGATAGCTTTAAGCTCGCTTTGCTAAATCTAGCCTTAAGCAGTCCCTGCACTGGCCGGTGGAGCAGAGCTATGAATCCACATCTGGGTGTGGAAGATAAACCCTTTGGTGGCCTGAACTGCAGAATAACTTCCCACATCACACACTTCACACATAATTAGCTCACTTCTTTTTCCGTCTGTTGCAGCGCTAATTCAGAGCCAGGCAATACCCAAGAAAACTACACAAAAGAGAGGCTAACTGCTAACAGGCTAATAGCCACGCACACACCACCCACTACAAAACAGATTTGATTTCGTGTGTCACTCCAACTCCAGTCTCTCTGCTGTGGCCATCCTCTTTATCCTCTAAACGGGTGGAATTGAAACATCTGTTACTGAAGGTTTTACCTGTAGCCAGATAGCTACATTAGCATTAGCGTTGTCCAGCAAGGTATAGTTGACAGCACTGTAGTGCAGCAGGAGGTGCTGTGCACTCGGGTTAGCTTAGCCTACCTAGCTACAACTTGAAATACTACAGAACAGGTTCACCATCAATGGGTTGACTTTTCTCGCACTGTTTTAAGTTTTTATCATATATACTTGTGATAGCAGAGATCCAGTTAGTCGAACTGAACCCACACTGGGGTGTTAGCTATGCTAAGTTAACTAGGAGAGAGGCTACAGCACTTAAATTAATAAAATTGTAGTGTGTTGTACTGTAATGTACTGTAATGTACTGTATTGCATTGTATTGCGTTCTCTGTTCAACGCCGTTCCTTTTTCTCTGGGTATCAACAATGACTTTTTGTTTCTAGCAGTATCTGAGCTCAGGACTAGCTTTCTCTCTAACCTATTGGTAACTAGTAAAGATACTTTCTCTAGACAGACAAAGCACTTCTTTAAGTCGATCTGGATTAGGGCATCTGCTAAATGCTGTAAATGTAACATACTATTAATGTACTAGCATTAGCATTAGCATTAGAACTCAGAACCGTTCGGCCCTGCAGCGGAGAAGATGACATTATGTCATCCCACTGAACGGTTCTATGTCAGTACAGTTAGCTAACCATGTTGGAGAAAAATGGGCTGAGTCCAGTTTTTAAGTGTACCGTGTCGAACCGTGCCCACATGGAAACTCCACTGGAACGATTACCCAAACTCAGAACCGTTCGGCCCTGCAGTGGAAAATATTCCTAAGTGTGCTTTTATCAGGTCTTTTCTGAAACATGAGCTTCTGCTTTCTGTCTTATGAAGGCAGAGCAGATCAGCAGAACATGAACTAACACTCTATGCAAATTTCCTGTGGTTTCCTATTTATTTAAGCGTGCTGTGATGAAGAGTAAGTTTGTTATTGTTGACCCTAACCCTAACTTGTGCTGCGTTCTAGTAAAAAAACCAAACAAACAAGCAAATAAAAAACCTACAAGTGCTCAACAACAGCTTCAATTTTATCAGTGGTATAGAATAAAATTGTTGTGTTATTCTACGTGTAATATTCTGAACTTGTAAGCTACTAAATGGTAGCTTGATACTGGTAAAAGCAGCTGGGATCAGAGTGGGCTATTGCGCAATAGCCAGTACAGAGCACATCTCAACGTCTTGTTCACGCCTTCTCTGTCCTTGTGTTCACACAAGAATTTAGATGAAATGCATGCATTCATAGAACATTTAAAAGATTGGAAAAATGCAATTATATTGTTTGTTTGAACACCGATCGGGCATAACATTATGACCACCTCCTTGTTTCTACGCTCGGCACTGCTGTGCCTGATCCACTTGTACCAGCACAACACACACTAACACACCACCACCACCATGTCAGTGTTACTGCAGTGCTGAGAATGATCCACCACCCAAATAGTACCTGCTCTGTGAGGGTCCATGGGGGTCCTGAGCACTGAAGAACAGGGTAAAAGGGGGTAACAAAGTATCAGAGAAACAGATGGACTACAGTCTGTAACTGTAGAACTACAAAGTGACCCTATACAGTAAGTGAAGCTATGGCCAATGAGCATAGAAACAAGGAGGTGGTCATAATGTTATGCCTGACCGGTGTATATCAGGAATAAAATGAACTAGTTATTTCATTTTATCACTATTATTTCATTTTTTATCACAATTTTACTTGCCTTACAATCTTAAAATCAAAAGTGCCACAAAGGTCCTCAGTACCGTAGAACAGTGGTCACCAATAATTAGGTGGATAAGTTTGGGCTGATTACAGTTGGAGCTCGAGTCTGTAGGAAAGGAGATCTCCAGGAGCAGGGTTGGCAATCACTGGCATAGGAGAACCACTTTTGGTTCTCCAGAGAACTTTTCAATGGATGGTTCCAAAGAGCCATTTTGTAAATGTAATGAAACATAATGAAAAGGTTCTAGGTCTTTCTTGAAATATATCGTCTTCTGCTTTCTGTCTTATGAAGGCGGAGCAGAGCAGCAGCACATGAACTAACACTCTATGCAAATTTCCTGTGGTTTCCTATTTATTTAAGCGTGCTGTGATGAAGAGTAAGTTTGTTATTGTTGAGCTCCAGCACTCACCATGTTCCATACACACCTGCTGGTTTTGCTCTTATCAGCTGCATCATGTAAGTTATTATTAGAATCTAGAAGATAGGAAGCCTTTATTTACCATAGACTTGTTTCCCAGTGTTAAAATAACCTTCATTTTCAACAGGTATCAACTGTATTGAGCTGACTCAGCCCGGATCCATGGTTCTAACACCTGGTCAGTCGATGTCCCTGACCTGTAAAGTTTCTGGATATTCAGTGACTGATAGCAGCTACTGTACAGACTGGATACGGCAGCCTGCAGGAAAAGCTCTGGAGTGGATTGGAGATATATGTGGTAATGGTAACACTTACTACAGTGATAAACTGAAAAGCAGGTTTCAGGTTTCTCGAGACACGTCCACCAGCACAGTGACCTTAAGAGGACAGAATCTGCAGATTGGAGACACAGCTGTGTATTACTGTGCACGGCACTCACAGTGATGCAGATCAGTGGCCACGCTGTACAAAAACACATCCACTCAGTGCAGTCACACTCACCACAATACTAATGATCCAGCATCTCTACAGCTAAGCTCTTATTTCAAATACTTCATCTATAGAATGTACTCACCTCAATGAGCCACAGCTGAAGATAAGTGGCACTCAAGCCGGCAGCCTCTCTTCTTTCTGCTCCGCCTGGCTCTCCTTCGGATGAGCTCCTCACATCGGTAATGATGGCTGCAGCACCTTTTCCCCCTCCTTTTCTCCTCCTTTCACTTATATTGTCACATACTCTTCAGTTGTAAAAAAGGATTTCAAATTCAAGCTTTTAACAGTTTGTCCCACTGCTGGTTCATCAATATTCAGACAACATTGTTGTTGTCTTGGTCAGAGTTGATGAACTTGTGCTGCGTTCTAGTAAAAAAACCAAACAAACAAGCAAATAAAAAACCTACAAGTGCTCAACAACAGCTTCAATTTTATCAGTGGTATAGAATAAAATTGTTGTGTTATTCTACGTGTAATATTCTGAACTTGTAAGCTACTAAATGGTAGCTTGATACTGGTAAAAGCAGCTGGGATCAGAGTGGGCTATTGCGCAATAGCCAGTACAGAGCACATCTCAACGTCTTGTTCACGCCTTCTCTGTCCTTGTGTTCACACAAGAATTTAGATGAAATGCATGCATTCATAGAACATTTAAAAGATTGGAAAAATGCAATTATATTGTTTGTTTGAACACCGATCGGGCATAACATTATGACCACCTCCTTGTTTCTACGCTCGGCACTGCTGTGCCTGATCCACTTGTACCAGCACAACACACACTAACACACCACCACCACCATGTCAGTGTTACTGCAGTGCTGAGAATGATCCACCACCCAAATAGTACCTGCTCTGTGAGGGTCCATGGGGGTCCTGAGCACTGAAGAACAGGGTAAAAGGGGGTAACAAAGTATCAGAGAAACAGATGGACTACAGTCTGTAACTGTAGAACTACAAAGTGACCCTATACAATAAGTGAAGCTATGGCCAATGAGCATAGAAACAAGGAGGTGGTCATAATGTTATGCCTGACCGGTGTATATCAGGAATAAAATGAACTAGTTATTTCATTTTATCACTATTATTTCATTTTTTATCACAATTTTACTTGCCTTACAATCTTAAAATCAAAAGTGCCACAAAGGTCCTCAGTACCGTAGAACAGTGGTCACCAATAATTAGGTGGATAAGTTTGGGCTGATTACAGTTGGAGCTCGAGTCTGTAGGAAAGGAGATCTCCAGGAGCAGGGTTGGCAATCACTGGCATAGGAGAACCACTTTTGGTTCTCCAGAGAACTTTTCAATGGATGGTTCCAAAGAGCCATTTTGTAAATGTAATGAAACATAATGAAAAGGTTCTAGGTCTTTCTTGAAATATATCGTCTTCTGCTTTCTGTCTTATGAAGGCGGAGCAGAGCAGCAGCACATGAACTAACACTCTATGCAAATTTCCTGTGGTTTCCTATTTATTTAAGCGTGCTGTGATGAAGAGTAAGTTTGTTATTGTTGAGCTCCAGCACTCACCATGTTCCATACACACCTGCTGGTTTTGCTCTTATCAGCTGCATCATGTAAGTTATTATTAGAATCTAGAAGATAGGAAGCCTTTATTTACCATAGACTTGTTTCCCAGTGTTAAAATAACCTTCATTTTCAACAGGTATCAACTGTATTGAGCTGACTCAGCCCGGATCCATGGTTCTAACACCTGGTCAGTCGATGTCCCTGACCTGTAAAGTTTCTGGATATTCAGTGACTGATAGCAGCTACTGTACAGACTGGATACGGCAGCCTGCAGGAAAAGCTCTGGAGTGGATTGGAGATATATGTGGTAATGGTAACACTTACTACAGTGATAAACTGAAAAGCAGGTTTCAGGTTTCTCGAGACACGTCCACCAGCACAGTGACCTTAAGAGGACAGAATCTGCAGATTGGAGACACAGCTGTGTATTACTGTGCACGGCACTCACAGTGATGCAGATCAGTGGCCACGCTGTACAAAAACACATCCACTCAGTGCAGTCACACTCACCACAATACTAATGATCCAGCATCTCTACAGCTAAGCTCTTATTTCAAATACTTCATCTATAGAATGTACTCACCTCAATGAGCCACAGCTGAAGATAAGTGGCACTCAAGCCGGCAGCCTCTCTTCTTTCTGCTCCGCCTGGCTCTCCTTCGGATGAGCTCCTCACATCGGTAATGATGGCTGCAGCACCTTTTCCCCCTCCTTTTCTCCTCCTTTCACTTATATTGTCACATACTCTTCAGTTGTAAAAAAGGATTTCAAATTCAAGCTTTTAACAGTTTGTCCCACTGCTGGTTCATCAATATTCAGACAACATTGTTGTTGTCTTGGTCAGAGTTGATGAACTTGTGCTGCGTTCTAGTAAAAAAAAAAAACAAACAAGCAAATAAAAAACCTACAAGTGCTCAACAACAGCTTCAATTTTATCAGTGGTATAGAATAAAATTGTTGTGTTATTCTACGTGTAATATTCTGAACTTGTAAGCTACTAAATGGTAGCTTGATACTGGTAAAAGCAGCTGGGATCAGAGTGGGCTATTGCGCAATAGCCAGTACAGAGCACATCTCAACGTCTTGTTCACGCCTTCTCTGTCCTTGTGTTCACACAAGAATTTAGATGAAATGCATGCATTCATAGAACATTTAAAAGATTGGAAAAATGCAATTATATTGTTTGTTTGAACACCGATCGGGCATAACATTATGACCACCTCCTTGTTTCTACGCTCGGCACTGCTGTGCCTGATCCACTTGTACCAGCACAACACACACTAACACACCACCACCACCATGTCAGTGTTACTGCAGTGCTGAGAATGATCCACCACCCAAATAGTACCTGCTCTGTGAGGGTCCATGGGGGTCCTGAGCACTGAAGAACAGGGTAAAAGGGGGTAACAAAGTATCAGAGAAACAGATGGACTACAGTCTGTAACTGTAGAACTACAAAGTGACCCTATACAGTAAGTGAAGCTATGGCCAATGAGCATAGAAACAAGGAGGTGGTCATAATGTTATGCCTGACCGGTGTATATCAGGAATAAAATGAACTAGTTATTTCATTTTATCACTATTATTTCATTTTTTATCACAATTTTACTTGCCTTACAATCTTAAAATCAAAAGTGCCACAAAGGTCCTCAGTACCGTAGAACAGTGGTCACCAATAATTAGGTGGATAAGTTTGGGCTGATTACAGTTGGAGCTCGAGTCTGTAGGAAAGGAGATCTCCAGGAGCAGGGTTGGCAATCACTGGCATAGGAGAACCACTTTTGGTTCTCCAGAGAACTTTTCAATGGATGGTTCCAAAGAGCCATTTTGTAAATGTAATGAAACATAATGAAAAGGTTCTAGGTCTTTCTTGAAATATATCGTCTTCTGCTTTCTGTCTTATGAAGGCGGAGCAGAGCAGCAGCACATGAACTAACACTCTATGCAAATTTCCTGTGGTTTCCTATTTATTTAAGCGTGCTGTGATGAAGAGTAAGTTTGTTATTGTTGAGCTCCAGCACTCACCATGTTCCATACACACCTGCTGGTTTTGCTCTTATCAGCTGCATCATGTAAGTTATTATTAGAATCTAGAAGATAGGAAGCCTTTATTTACCATAGACTTGTTTCCCAGTGTTAAAATAACCTTCATTTTCAACAGGTATCAACTGTATTGAGCTGACTCAGCCCGGATCCATGGTTCTAACACCTGGTCAGTCGATGTCCCTGACCTGTAAAGTTTCTGGATATTCAGTGACTGATAGCAGCTACTGTACAGACTGGATACGGCAGCCTGCAGGAAAAGCTCTGGAGTGGATTGGAGATATATGTGGTAATGGTAACACTTACTACAGTGATAAACTGAAAAGCAGGTTTCAGGTTTCTCGAGACACGTCCAGCAGCACAGTGACCTTAAGAGGACAGAATCTGCAGATTGGAGACACAGCTGTGTATTACTGTGCACGGCACTCACAGTGATGCAGATCAGTGGCCACGCTGTACAAAAACACATCCACTCAGTGCAGTCACACTCACCACAATACTAATGATCCAGCATCTCTACAACTAAGCTCTTATTTCAAATACTTCATCTATAGAATGTACTCACCTCAATGAGCCACAGCTGAAGATAAGTGGCACTCAAGCCGGCAGCCTCTCTTCTTTCTGCTCCGCCTGGCTCTCCTTCGGATGAGCTCCTCACATCGGTAATGATGGCTGCAGCACCTTTTCCCCCTCCTTTTCTCCTCCTTTCACTTATATTGTCACATACTCTTCAGTTGTAAAAAAGGATTTCAAATTCAAGCTTTTAACAGTTTGTCCCACTGCTGGTTCATCAATATTCAGACAACATTGTTGTTGTCTTGGTCAGAGTTGATGAACTTGTGCTGCGTTCTAGTAAAAAAAAAAAACAAACAAGCAAATAAAAAACCTACAAGTGCTCAACAACAGCTTCAATTTTATCAGTGGTATAGAATAAAATTGTTGTGTTATTCTACGTGGAATATTCTGAACTTGTAAGCTACTAAATGGTAGCTTGATACTGGTAAAAGCAGCTGGGATCAGAGTGGGCTATTGCGCAATAGCCAGTACAGAGCACATCTCAACGTCTTGTTCACGCCTTCTCTGTCCTTGTGTTCACACAAGAATTTAGATGAAATGCATGCATTCATAGAACATTTAAAAGATTGGAAAAATGCAATTATATTGTTTGTTTGAACACCGATCGGGCATAACATTATGACCACCTCCTTGTTTCTACGCTCGGCACTGCTGTGCCTGATCCACTTGTACCAGCACAACACACACTAACACACCACCACCACCATGTCAGTGTTACTGCAGTGCTGAGAATGATCCACCACCCAAATAGTACCTGCTCTGTGAGGGTCCATGGGGGTCCTGAGCACTGAAGAACAGGGTAAAAGGGGGTAACAAAGTATCAGAGAAACAGATGGACTACAGTCTGTAACTGTAGAACTACAAAGTGACCCTATACAGTAAGTGAAGCTATGGCCAATGAGCATAGAAACAAGGAGGTGGTCATAATGTTATGCCTGACCGGTGTATATCAGGAATAAAATGAACTAGTTATTTCATTTTATCACTATTATTTCATTTTTTATCACAATTTTACTTGCCTTACAATCTTAAAATCAAAAGTGCCACAAAGGTCCTCAGTACCGTAGAACAGTGGTCACCAATAATTAGGTGGATAAGTTTGGGCTGATTACAGTTGGAGCTCGAGTCTGTAGGAAAGGAGATCTCCAGGAGCAGGGTTGGCAATCACTGGCATAGGAGAACCACTTTTGGTTCTCCAGAGAACTTTTCAATGGATGGTTCCAAAGAGCCATTTTGTAAATGTAATGAAACATAATGAAAAGGTTCTAGGTCTTTCTTGAAATATATCGTCTTCTGCTTTCTGTCTTATGAAGGCGGAGCAGAGCAGCAGCACATGAACTAACACTCTATGCAAATTTCCTGTGGTTTCCTATTTATTTAAGCGTGCTGTGATGAAGAGTAAGTTTGTTATTGTTGAGCTCCAGCACTCACCATGTTCCATACACACCTGCTGGTTTTGCTCTTATCAGCTGCATCATGTAAGTTATTATTAGAATCTAGAAGATAGGAAGCCTTTATTTACCATAGACTTGTTTCCCAGTGTTAAAATAACCTTCATTTTCAACAGGTATCAACTGTATTGAGCTGACTCAGCCCGGATCCATGGTTCTAACACCTGGTCAGTCGATGTCCCTGACCTGTAAAGTTTCTGGATATTCAGTGACTGATAGCAGCTACTGTACAGACTGGATACGGCAGCCTGCAGGAAAAGCTCTGGAGTGGATTGGAGATATATGTGGTAATGGTAACACTTACTACAGTGATAAACTGAAAAGCAGGTTTCAGGTTTCTCGAGACACGTCCAGCAGCACAGTGACCTTAAGAGGACAGAATCTGCAGATTGGAGACACAGCTGTGTATTACTGTGCACGGCACTCACAGTGATGCAGATCAGTGGCCACGCTGTACAAAAACACATCCACTCAGTGCAGTCACACTCACCACAATACTAATGATCCAGCATCTCTACAACTAAGCTCTTATTTCAAATACTTCATCTATAGAATGTACTCACCTCAATGAGCCACAGCTGAAGATAAGTGGCACTCAAGCCGGCAGCCTCTCTTCTTTCTGCTCCGCCTGGCTCTCCTTCGGATGAGCTCCTCACATCGGTAATGATGGCTGCAGCACCTTTTCCCCCTCCTTTTCTCCTCCTTTCACTTATATTGTCACATACTCTTCAGTTGTAAAAAAGGATTTCAAATTCAAGCTTTTAACAGTTTGTCCCACTGCTGGTTCATCAATATTCAGACAACATTGTTGTTGTCTTGGTCAGAGTTGATGAACTTGTGCTGCGTTCTAGTAAAAAAAAAAAAACAAACAAGCAAATAAAAAACCTACAAGTGCTCAACAACAGCTTCAATTTTATCAGTGGTATAGAATAAAATTGTTGTGTTATTCTACGTGTAATATTCTGAACTTGTAAGCTACTAAATGGTAGCTTGATACTGGTAAAAGCAGCTGGGATCAGAGTGGGCTATTGCGCAATAGCCAGTACAGAGCACATCTCAACGTCTTGTTCACGCCTTCTCTGTCCTTGTGTTCACACAAGAATTTAGATGAAATGCATGCATTCATAGAACATTTAAAAGATTGGAAAAATGCAATTATATTGTTTGTTTGAACACCGATCGGGCATAACATTATGACCACCTCCTTGTTTCTACGCTCGGCACTGCTGTGCCTGATCCACTTGTACCAGCACAACACACACTAACACACCACCACCACCATGTCAGTGTTACTGCAGTGCTGAGAATGATCCACCACCCAAATAGTACCTGCTCTGTGAGGGTCCATGGGGGTCCTGAGCACTGAAGAACAGGGTAAAAGGGGGTAACAAAGTATCAGAGAAACAGATGGACTACAGTCTGTAACTGTAGAACTACAAAGTGACCCTATACAGTAAGTGAAGCTATGGCCAATGAGCATAGAAACAAGGAGGTGGTCATAATGTTATGCCTGACCGGTGTATATCAGGAATAAAATGAACTAGTTATTTCATTTTATCACTATTATTTCATTTTTTATCACAATTTTACTTGCCTTACAATCTTAAAATCAAAAGTGCCACAAAGGTCCTCAGTACCGTAGAACAGTGGTCACCAATAATTAGGTGGATAAGTTTGGGCTGATTACAGTTGGAGCTCGAGTCTGTAGGAAAGGAGATCTCCAGGAGCAGGGTTGGCAATCACTGGCATAGGAGAACCACTTTTGGTTCTCCAGAGAACTTTTCAATGGATGGTTCCAAAGAGCCATTTTGTAAATGTAATGAAACATAATGAAAAGGTTCTAGGTCTTTCTTGAAATATATCGTCTTCTGCTTTCTGTCTTATGAAGGCGGAGCAGAGCAGCAGCACATGAACTAACACTCTATGCAAATTTCCTGTGGTTTCCTATTTATTTAAGCGTGCTGTGATGAAGAGTAAGTTTGTTATTGTTGAGCTCCAGCACTCACCATGTTCCTTACACACCTGCTGGTTTTGCTCTTATCAGCTGCATCATGTAAGTTATTATTAGAATCTAGAAGATAGGAAGCCTTTATTTACCATAGACTTGTTTCCCAGTGTTAAAATAACCTTCATTTTCAACAGGTATCAACTGTATTGAGCTGACTCAGCCCGGATCCATGGTTCTAACACCTGGTCAGTCGATGTCCCTGACCTGTAAAGTTTCTGGATATTCAGTGACTGATAGCAGCTACTGTACAGACTGGATACGGCAGCCTGCAGGAAAAGCTCTGGAGTGGATTGGAGATATATGTGGTAATGGTAACACTTACTACAGTGATAAACTGAAAAGCAGGTTTCAGGTTTCTCGAGACACGTCCACCAGCACAGTGACCTTAAGAGGACAGAATCTGCAGATTGGAGACACAGCTGTGTATTACTGTGCACGGCACTCACAGTGATGCAGATCAGTGGCCACGCTGTACAAAAACACATCCACTCAGTGCAGTCACACTCACCACAATACTAATGATCCAGCATCTCTACAGCTAAGCTCTTATTTCAAATACTTCATCTATAGAATGTACTCACCTCAATGAGCCACAGCTGAAGATAAGTGGCACTCAAGCCGGCAGCCTCTCTTCTTTCTGCTCCGCCTGGCTCTCCTACAAAAACACATCCACTCAGTGCAGCATCTCTAAATGCTATTACAGGAGTTCTGGAGAAGGTCAAACTTCTGACTTTACAGAATCCCCACTTTTTTACAAATGTTATATGCCTTTAAACATGAATAGAGCTGAAAATCCAGGAAGAGCAGAGCATCAGGCAATATATTTTTTCAGAATATTCATAAACTAATCAAATTCATAAACTAAATTAAAAAATTCATAGTCATTTCACATTACAACACAGAATCATGTCATCTGGAAAAATTCTCACACAGCCATTGTAAGGTATAGCAGGAATACAGGAAGCTGGTGAAGGACTTAGTTGACTTGTGTAAGCTGAACCACACACACACACACACACACACACACACACACACACACACACACACACACACACACACACACACACACACACACACAATCTACACCACTTAGCCTTCTGGGTCACAGGAGAAGCTGGAGATTATACCAGCTGTCATTGGGCGGAAGGCAGGAAACACCCTGGACAGTTTGCCAGTCTATCATTTTACCCACTGCTATACGGTTCTACAACAAGACTCCTTATTGCAGAGATTTAGAATTAGATTTAAGAACCATTAGCCTACTGTGTTTGCACAGTAACCCATCCATGCAGTGAAACACCCACATGCATGCACACTAGTGAACACACACACTAGAGGGCAGTAAACACTATATCAGAGTGGTGGGTAGCCTGGGGTGTCCTGATTTTCTATTGAGATAGAGGGGTAGGGTGAAGTGTTAGAGCTACATCACCCTCCAAACAGGTTTTTCAGAGTCACACTCCAAACGGTGTGTTATGAGGAAAAAAGGAAAACTGTGCGACCAAAGAAACCACAAATATGAGAATTTTCTCAGTTAAAGAATTACGATAACCGCTGTATTATCTTAGTTTAATGTCATTTCAATGTGTTATGGTTGTTTTCTTCATAATAAGCATAAAAAATTGTTAATAACATGCTAATGCCTTGGTATCTAGCTAGCTAATTTTCCTGTTCCAACATAAATAGTCCAGCAGTTCTGATGCCTGAAGTGCCAGCATGTAACTACTGCTCCATTTAAGGTGGAGTGGGAAAATTCAAGCAAGAAGCTGGTGAATGGTCGACCTCAGCTTTGTATCACCAAAGAATTAGGGGTGGGCAATAATAAGTAATTATCTTATACCCCCTCTTTAAGGCATATGATGCCCTAAATGTAACTAAAGCCTAGCAATGAAGAGCTGAACTTTACCCTCCTCTGCTATCACTGAAGACTGGCAGGGTCGCCCACAGAGCAGCGCTAGTAGCCTCTTAATGAAGCAGTTTTCCCATTTTGTGGGGCAAGATTTCAACCACTACCCCTTGTAACTCAGTTCCAAGGGGTTAGAGTGACATTTGAAAACATGGGGTAGGATAAAAAGAAGAAATGGGGTGGGGCTTTAGTCTAAAGTCCAGCTCATTTAAAAGTCTGAAAGGTGTTTTAACTCTGACTCAGAACCAATTCAGTAGAATGATCCAAACACAGTTCAGTATTTCTGACATCAGTTTAGCTCAACAATGTTGATTTTTTTCTAAATAAGTTCTTAATCTAATATACTGAATCTACAGTGTTTAATGTTAATGTTGTCACATCTGCATTTGCATTAGAGCAGCTGTATGCAAATGTTCTGCCTTGTACAACACATTTAAACAGGTGGAGGTGGAGACCAACAGCTTTCACTCCCTTTCACCATGTTCTCTACATCTCTACTGCTGCTGCTGCTGACCACTGTGACCTGTGAGTGTCATTCCGTTTGCTATAAAAATGACTTCTAGGTACTTCAATCTATTAACATTATGTGATCAACAGGTGTTCACAGTGTTGAGCTGACCCAGCCTGGATCCATGGTCAGAACTCCAGGTCAGTCGATGTCACTGACCTGTAAAGTTTCTGGATATTCTCTGACTGATAGCAGCTACTGTACACAGTGGATACAGCAGCCTGCAGGAAAAGCTCTGGAGTGGATTGGGTGGATTTGTAGTAATGGTGGCACTGGCTACAGTGATAAACTGAAAAGCAGGTTTGAAGTTTCCAGAGACACGTCCAGCAACACAGTGACCTTAAGAGGACAGAATCTGCAGACTGGAGACACAGCTGTGTATTACTGCGCTCGTGAACCACACAGTGAAACACATCAACAGACACCCTGTACAAAAACAGCTCTCTGTTAGAACACACTGCCTTTTAAGTGAGGCTACAGTCAGTACCATAAAGGACCTGTAGGGGGCAGTCTTCACCAACAAATGAAACTGAGTTGGATCAGGTCTGAACTGTAGGTTGGAGCTGTCACAGGCTGTATGGGGAGAGTTATTTAGTTTAGCGAATAGCAGTGAAAACAACTGAAACATGACATTACTTTGGACACATTTGTATCTTCAGCCTGTGTCACTATTCACCATTCGCATAAATAAGCTGGCATGATGGCTTACAAGGCTTCTTATTCACATTCCTGGGAACATATTTAATTCTTGGTGTTTTTGCTGCATCATGAGCAGCATTGCAGTCTTTGTGCCTCGTTACCAAACATTCTCAAAAAGAAATTTGTTCTTAAAACCCATTCATTCGCAGTTTTCACACAGATACTGACATTCACTGATGTTTCCCTATGTGGGATTTGAACAATATAGAAAGAAAATAGCTCTATATAGAACCATGAGCTCTCTAAGAACCCTTTGCATGATTAAAGGGTTCTTTGCATCATGAAAGGGTTCTTTAGATAGATGGAAAATGTGTATGAATGTGCAGTAGATGGTTCTATATTGCACCCAAAAGGGCTCGTCCATTGTTGTAAGTGTACTACCATAACAATGGGTGCTATATAACACCATTTTCAAAAAGGTTCTATATAGAACCATCTACCTTGTCCATCAGTCTGACAAATCCTTTTTTGATGGATCTTTGTGTGTTCATGGTTCTATAAAGAACTGTTTTTTTTACTAAAGAACCCTTGAAGAAACTTTTTTGAACAGATTAAGATGCTGTTAGAACTGCAGTGTTAAGTCAGTGCCAGGCTAACGGTGGTGCACATTACCAGTGTTGTACATTGACTTTCCCACATTGGATACCACACTGAAGGCAGCACTAGTTTAAAATCTGACATCTGAAGCCTGTAATGAGCTTTATTGTGTTTGTTTTAATGTCTCAGTAAATTATTCAGTAACTTCAACTTGAAGCCTCACTCTTAACACTGGAGGAGGCTCTTCTACATCTGCAGCAAAAGTGGTTATATGTTAATAAAAAGTGTAACTCAAACTTGTAACAATGTTAATCAATAGTGTTTACTTCCCCACAGTGTTTCTACTTTTAAACCCACTGCTGATCACATGTGTAAATGCAAATCTTCTGTCCAGGGCCCTCTTCATAAAAACTACAAATCCCAGCAGAAAGACAGCAGAGAGAAGAACAGGGTTCACTACAAAACACAGACATGGTGTCTGCACATACATTACTGCTGCTGCTGTTTCCATCATGTGAGCTTTCGTTTTACGATATATTTGTTTTAAGAATCGTTCCGTATGTCTCTGTGAAGTAATTGTAATATTTTTACAGGGGTTCATTCTGTCGAGCTAAATCAGCCTGATTTCCTGGCCGTTAGTCCAGGTCAAACTCTGAACATCAACTGCAAAGTCTCCTACTCACTTACCACCTATGCTACGGCTTGGGTTCGACAGCCTGCAGGAAAATCTCCGGAGTGGATCGGGCTCATTTACGCAGGTGGAGACATTCCCTACAAAGATTCACTGAGAAGCAAGTTCAGCATCTCCAGAGACACGTCCACTAGCACAGTAACGTTAAGAGGACAGAACCTGCAGACTGAGGACACAGCTGTGTATTACTGTGCACGAGCCTCACACTGACTCCACTCAGGCACCACTATGTACAAAAAGATGTTTGCTCAGTGTAACTCAGAGTAATCACTTGTGAAAAATGGGATTTTGGAATTATGAGGAAATGTGCTATGAAGAATTTTAGAACAGAAAGGCAGCAAGTTACAATCATGTAGTAGTATTAGTCCTGTTGAAGTGAGATTCCCAGAATTTCCTCTTTATCCCAACCACCATTCTATTCCCTTGGTATCCAGTTCTCAGATTGGAGCATAACTTTGTCCAGTAGTGTTGTTATTGTAATACCTGTGGGGCTGTTTGATCTCAGAAATTCTGATGTTGATCTCAGTGTTGGGTCTCGATCCCAAGATTCACTTCCATGCAATCATTTTCAGGATTCCCAAAAAATCAAGAAATAAGATCCTTTCACACATATACTTTTATTTGGAAATTTAACAGCGATTAATTGGTTTTAGTGTGAACACAAACCTGATTTGAAATGCCAGTAAGGTTGATGCCAAAGTTTGCATAAGACCTACAACAATTCCTCCAAAACTCCGAAGCTGATACTTTACCACGGAAGCTTTGGTGTCTGAATGACTAGTTTTCTGGCCTTGGATTTTGTATATACTGTAGATAACTGAATTGCTGATGTAACTGATTGGCCATGTGGGGTCATACCTATCAAGGATTAGACAATCCAGGACTGGGAACGGGATTTGAAGATCCCTGTTTGAGATGATATCACTGTTGTTAAGAGGAATCATTAACTCAAAGATTTCAAAGCACACAGAGGACTACAGTTAAAAACGTTATAAGCAAATTTTAAACACATTAGGCATTATAGACATCATAGCCATATAGTAGATGAGTATATGATGGTCTGTATGTAAGAGTTAATGTCTGTGAGTAAACGTCTCCTGTGGTTGTGTCCAGCAATGTACTGACAACTTGACCTTAACTTTTACTGCTATTCCTATACAGTACTGTGTAAAAGTCACAGACAACTCTTCATTTGTTTCAATTCTAGTCAAAACGGCCATTAAAGTACAAGTTAAACATTTTCCAAAAGACATTACTGATATTACTGGGGAGGTTGGGTATACCATGTTCTACCTGCATAAGGAATGAAGAAAGAAAAAGGGAAAGAAGTAAAAATTGTTTCCAAAACTAAAAATGAAAAGATGCAGAGGAAACTGGACTTTTAACAACCACCTGCAGGACCAGCTAAACCACCAAAACTATGCCTATAAGATAAAAAGCACATCTTTGGGAAACTGGACATCCATCTGAGAAATTCTGAATTTCTATATTTTATCTACACATTTTACACAGTACTGTAATTTTTTTACTTTAAATTATAATAAAATTACAGTAGAATACCTTACAGTACAATGTTTGTTGTTTTTCTAAGTGAAAATAAGTTAACATAACTGACAATTTCTGTTTATTTGCTTCATTTTTTAAATATTGAAAAAAAAAAACATAAAATGTTGTATGTACCAAAGTTACAACACATTTAATATTCTTTTCCCCCGATAAACTTACCCAATAAATAAACATTGTGCATTAAAATGAGTGGAAAAGGCTCAGATGTCTCTGTTTAATATATTTAATGGGTGTAAAATTCTATGTGCACATCAGATCCTAGCCTTTTATTTAAACATTCAACTTTTATTTAAACCCAACTGGAGCATTTCAGAGTTTCCAGTTCATGGCCTTCAGGAAACACCTGTGCGCTTCGGACAAATTCGTTGATGCAAATCGATGTTTTTTTGCATGTGCTGTGTCATAATTTCACTTCATAATGAAAATGCTTAAGAAACTTCTGAAAGAAAATGACACGCAAGCCCAACAGCAGCTGGCCTGAAAAGAATTCAGTCGACTTTGTTGCTTGTGCATGAAAAACAGTCCAATTCTATTCAATATGACAAATATCCAATAAAAGGCTGTGACTTCAGTTACAAAAGAATGATTAGAGTGGAGCTGATCGTCTGCCTAGATGAACTATTTCTTTTTGCTTTTAATCTTATTGCTTTTATTTCTGTTTTTTTCAGTGAAGGTCAGAAAATAAATGCAGAACATTATTATATTCATATATTACTTCTAAATACTGTGGGTTTCACCCAGAAACTGTGTGTAAATGTAAGTAAACAGTACTTTTCACTTTTAAGGCCTCTGGGTGGCAATGTTTCTCCATTATCCACAAAATACACACTTATTTTAAGTGGAAATGACTGGAAGAACACAGTGAGGCTTCTTTGGATTTATCTAATTTTTATATTATATTTAATATTTACCAGCATCATCTTCAATAACCCAGTTTCTCCTGTTTTTATCTAGCATTGCCTTCTGAATGTTTGTAGTGGTCTGTCATGAGTGTTTGCCACATATTTTCTAATGATCATTGAACACAGCCTACATCCCTAATTGTAGCACAAAGCTACATCAGCTATTGGTTAAGGCTATTATAATTTATGTTAAGGTTATTATAATTTATGAGATAAACTTAAGCAACTCTTTTCTAGCGATTATTAAAGCTTTATCATTGAGGCTACCGGCGACACTGTGGAAAATGAAAATGGGGCATATCTGTCTTTTAGATATTATAAAATTGTTCCTATGTCATCTATATTGATGCTCAGCAGTTTCAATTGATGTATGTTTATAAAAAGCGTTTGTATTTTATGTGTTTGTGTTTTTATGTGTCACTTCGTATGTTTGTAATTATGAACCATTGATACATTTTTACTGCAGTGAAAAATAAAATTGCTTTTATTGAATCTAATCGAATTTAAGATAATCTAAACTAATCTAATCTAATCTGATCTATATCTGTTCCAGGCTAATAAACTGCATCTAATCTAAATAAATTTACCAAATCCAATCTAATCTAATCCACTTGCACGATGTGTAGGCCAACAGGACCTTTGTGCCAAAGCTGTTTTACTAATCCAGGACCCCATAAAAATTTATTGAGTTGTAGTCTTATGGAACATATCTAATCTAATCTAATCTAATCTCATCTAATCTAATTAAATCTTAGATAATCTATTTAATCTAATTGTATATATTCAAATCTAATCAAATTGCATCTAATCTAATTAAATCCAGTCACATGATGTATATGCCTTTGTGCAAAAGCTAATCCAACACCATAAGAACTACTTAGTGAATTATAATATCATTGAACATATCTAATCTAATCTAATCTAATCTAATCTAGTTGCATAACTTGTAAGGCAGCAGGACCTCTGTGTAAATGCAAATCCAACACCCCACAAAAGCACATATTGAGTTGTAATCTAATTAATCTATCTAGTCTAATGAAGTCTAATCTCATCTGAATTTATTTTATCTAATGCAATCTAATGTGACTGTATTTACTAAAATCTAATCTAATCTACTTGCATGAAGTGTAGGCCAACAGGGCCTTTGTGCAAATGCTGCCATGCAAATCCAACACCCCATAAAACTACTTCTTGAGTTCTTAAGAAAAGCAAGAAGCAACTCGACTGAGTTCAGCTTCCACACAAACCATGTTCTCCTCATCTCTCCTTCCACTTCTGCTGCTAACAGCTGCAACTAGTAAGCCCGACACTGTCCTTGCCACTTATCACCTGCTGAATTATGTACAAAGACTCTTCAACTCTTAAAACAGAATAATTCTTACTGCACAAATCTGATTTACATTTTCACAGGTGTTGAGTGCATTGAGCTGGTTCAGCCTGCTGCTATGGTGGTTAAACCTGACCAGTCTTTCTCCATCGCCTGCAAGATCACTGGATATACAGCCGCAACCAGCTGCACTCACTGGATACGGCACTCGGCGGGAAAAGCTCCAGAATGGCTCGGATGGTTCTGCAGTACGAGCAACACTGGGAGTAAAAGTTCACTTAGAAGCAAGATCAGCTTCAGTGTAGACGCCTCCAGCAACACGTTGTTTTTACAGGGTCAAAACTTCCAGCCTGAGGACACAGCTGTGTATTACTGCGCCCGAGCTCACAGTGCGACACACTCATAGCTGCCCTGCGCAAAAACCTCCAAGATAAATTCCGCAAATTGATTCAGAATTCAGAAGAGTTATAGGAACCAGACTATCAATCTAGCAGGATAACTATTGATTAGAAGTGTTAATAAACACAGTTCATGCAGAACCCATTTTCATTTTAGGCCTACATAACACATTCTTAGTACATGCTAACTAGAAATCTCTTCTTTAGAACAGCGTCATTTTGTCTAGTTTTACAACTGAATTATTAATAGGAATAAAAAAAAAAATGAGCTAGTGTTTAGATAAAGGTTGTTAGTAGTTGGTTGTTAGGTTGTTAATAGTCCGCTCTAAGTAAAGTGAAGCGTACTGTACTAAAGCCTCCTCCAGTGTTAAGAGTGAGGCTTCAAGTTGAAGTATTTACTGAAGGATTTACTGAAACACTAAAACATCCACAATAAAGCTCATTACAGGCTTCAGATGTTAGAGTTTAAACTAGTGCTCCTGTCAGAGTTTCACCCAATGTGAGAAAGTCAATGTACATCACTATAAATGTGCACCACCGTTAGCCTGGCACTCACTTAACAATGCAGATCCAATAGAATGCTAGCAGAAATTTGCATTACTGTACTGTACTGTACTGTAGTGCTGTGGAGTGAAGGGTTCTAGTGCTTGATGTTAGAACCAGTGAGGGAACAAATTACAATGACAGCGCTTGTCTATCTCACCTCTATCTCTCCAGGCCTTCACTCCACAGTGACTTCACTCTCAGTGTGATATCATAGGGGGTTCAGGAGACAGGCACTGACAGTATAACATGTTATTAACACTATTTATAATGCATTATATTAACAATTCATAACATATAATAAACATGACTATATTACTAGTGTAATTCAGTGTAATTAATTTTTATAAATATTTATAACCATATTTATAGTGCTGTATGAATGCATTATAACATGTTATACGTGTGTTTATAGATGCTTATAAAGGTGACATTCAAAGAAAGTGTTACCAAGAAGGTCAAGCTAGACGTTTAGGTCTCAAATGCAAATTCAACAATATACTGATGAAGATATGATGACTAATAATCTCAACGGCTTTGATGATCAATGCATGTGAAAAATGACGAGGTTGTGATGAGATGAGGTCAGCTTTGCGCTGATGTAAATCATCCTTTTCTCATCAAAGCAGGAACAGACACACGTAATAAAAGGCCGGCTGGGCTGTAGAGGTTACAGAGCAGAAACTTGATCACTAATGCTAAACACCATGTACTCTGGTTCCCTTCTGCTGTTTCTGGCAGCTGCATCCAGTAAGTGCAACACATATCAGCTGGCAGTTACACGTTAGGCTGCAGTTAGGCTTGTATGTACAGCAAGGTTAATTTAATACTCAATAACTCACATCTGCCACCTGTAAGTGTATCTAGAACATACTGACGCTGATGGAACACATTTAATATACTATTTGGCTGCTAATAGTTTTTCTTAGAGACTGTCATTTCATATTAATTAATCTAATGCTCTGTGTCCACAGGTGTTGAATGCATTGAGCTGGTTCAGCCTGCTGCCATGGCTGTTAAACCTGGACAGTCGTTCTCCATCGCCTGTAAGGTTACTGGATATTCGGTCACCGTTAGATACTGTACTAACTGGATACGGCATTCAGCAGCAAAAGCTCCAGAATGGATAGGATATTTCTGCAGTACGAGTAATACGGGGACCAAAGGCCCACTAAGGAGCAAGATCAGCTTCACTGCAGACTCGTCCAGCAACACAGTGTATCTAAGAGGGCAGAACTTTCAGTCTGCAGACAGCGCAGTGTATTACTGTGCTCGAGATGCACAGTGATAGAACCAGCTGTAGAGGCTGTAGAAAAACCAGCACTTCCCTCATTCACACCCAAAGGAACTGACATGTATAATAAATACCTTTACTAGCCATGAGGGGGCAATATCTGCATATTATTCATGGCTTATTCAGCATATAAGGGGAGAGAATGCCTATGAGGTCCAGCACTGCAGTGGTGCAATGCAACAGCTTCATGTTGCATTTGTTTGAATAAGTCTGATGTTATAAATGGTTAAAATGGTTTAATAATTGTTAAACGAAAGTGTATGTAACGTGGCCTAACCTACATACTGTTGGTGAGTAATATGCTTAAAGCTGCCCTATGTAAGTTTGGAGACTTTCCTTATCTTAACACAGCTAATATGGATTTTTCACGCGATAAACATATTTCATTTACCAGGTAATCAAGCAGTTAAGACATATTTGGTGTCTGAAGTTTGCTTCTAATCTTTTACTCAAGCACTACGAAGCTAATGTAGCCAACAAGTAATGAAAGCTTATGTACACATATGAGCATAATGCTAACCACATGCCTAAATAATCACGTACTCACCTTAAACCGAGTTGTCTCAAATAACGGGAACACTACATGAAATACCCACTGGTTGTTTTATCAGAAACCATATAGACGCACTTTACAGGTTTCCAGTTAGACGCTGTAGCCCATCTACTGCGGCACAATAAGCCCCCCTGTACCCCGTCTGTGGACCGGGAGCACCATAGGACCACCGCTATTCAGTATTATTTGGTTTATATTCTCAGTGCAGCACTGACACTGACACGGTAGGGTGTGGTGCTGGTGTGAGTGTATCAGACACAGCAGTGTTAACAGGGTTTTACACACATCAGTGTCACTGCTAGGTTGAGAGTGGTCCACCACTCAGAAATATCCAGTGAATGGCTCGGGGCTCAGAAACAGACCACTAGCCAGATGGCCTTCAAGGTGGGGCAGCTAAAAATAATATCGGGAAAAAAGTGTTCTATGAATTTGATCATATGCTGTACACTTATTTAAGCACATCGTAGTCAATGTTTATTAACAATTCTTCTGCCACCACAAACCACAGTTACTATTATGAATATCTTATTATATACCATTATTGTCCCTATTGAATTCTGGTGACGTTGTGAGTGAAGTATTTAAAAAAGCTTTTCATTCGATTGCATTCATTTCTTAATTCTCACGTCTGCCACTGGGGCATCAATGAAGCTGCAAAGGCAGATTTAAGTTGGTCTAAATGACATTAGTTCTGACTCGGTATGCAATGTTTCTGCTGTGACAGGTTCGAGTGGCTCCTCTTGGATGCTGAACGGTTCCTGTTTGCTTTTAAATGCTGGACATCATTAATAATTCATTCAGTTGGGAGAAGAAGAGGTTGGATGTGATTCGACCCCGATTTCATGTTTCCGTTGATGTAAATCACCTACGTTTTCAAAGAAGCAGACACACGTAATAAAAGCTCTGAGCTGCAGAGATCACAGAGCAGAAGCACCACCAGCGCTAAACATCATGAGCTCCGTTTCTCTTCTGCTGTTTCTGGCAGCTGCTTCCTGTGAGTGTTTTTAATAGTGTCACTGAAATAACATTGTTATCGCTTATGCTGCTCTTAAACATCTTATTGTTAAAAACAAACAAACAAAAAAAAAAAAAAACAGACTCTCTGAAGTGGCACATTTAAAGGAGAAGTGGAAAGTGTTCTTAAAATACATATACTGCGTATGAATATAACGGAATTTCATTTCAAGTAATATTCAACGTTAAGCATTAAATGTTCACACCATGTTCAGAACAGCTGTTTTCAAATGGTGAATAAATAAATAAATAAAGGGGAAAAAGCTTAAATATAAAAGGTTGAATTTGCTTTGTTATAATATAACATGCTGCGTTGATCTTTTGCAGGTGTTCATTCTATTGAACTGATCCAGTCAGATAATGTGGTTGTGCGGCCCGGAGAGTCCTTTAAGATCTCCTGTAAGTTCTCTGGGTTCTCCATATCCAGCTACTGTCCATATTGGATACGGCATCCAGCAGGAAAGCCAATGGAATATATTGGATATGTGTGTAGCAGCAGCACTCATGTGACGGATTCGCTAAAGAGCAAAATCAGCTTCACTGCAGACGCTTCCAGCAGCACCGTATTTTTAACAGGGCAGAATTTCCAGCCTGAGGACAGCGCCGTGTATTACTGCGCTCGAGACACAGTTACTCAACCTGCGGCTGCAGCTGTACAAAAACACAAGGGCTGGTGTCTGCAGTTCTAGTGGGATCATAAAGTGGAGCTCTGGGGCATCTGCATTAAAAATGGTATACAAAATATTTAGCTATGTACATATTTGTATGTATGTACAACAATAAGAACCTAATTAGTTAGAAGGCAAAATGTTGTTAATTGTTAATGTAGGATTTTATTCCAAGTGATTTGGTCAATTCACACAAGTTGAAGTTGTGCAGTATACTTTGTGGCAAAATGCAAAGTGCATACATTTTTACATACAGACTATTTATATTTTTTTACTTTCCATCAATTTGTTTTGGATGAATATTATTATTACTGTTAATAATAATCATCATCATCTTCATCATCATTATCATCATAACAATGAGTGTGCGTATCCCTTTGTCTGCTATGTGATGGATTGGTGACCTGTCCAGGGTGTTTTCAGCTTTCAGCCCTTCGGCCCAGTAACCCTCCGGCTCCCTGCTGCAACCTAAAAGGATAAGCAGCTTAGATGATGAGTGAATGAATGTCATCAATTTCAGGATATATATATATATATATATATATATATATATATATATATATATATATATATATACACACACACACACACACACACACACACACACACACACGTATAATCATATACGCTCACCGGCCACTTTATTTTACTTATTAGTAAAAGGTTGGACCTCCTTTTGCCTTCAGAACTGTCTTAATTCTTCATGGCACACTTTCAACAAGGTGTTGGAAACGTTCCTCAGAGATTCTGGTTGGTTATTTGAGTTCCTGTTGCCTTTCTATCATCTGGAACCAGCCTGCCCATTCTCCTCTGACCTCTCACATCAACAAGGCATTTTCGTCCACACAACTGACCGCTCACTGGATATTTCCTCTTTTTCGGACCGTTCTCTGTAAACCCTAGAGATGGTTCTGTGTGAAAATCCCAGCAGATCAGCAGTTTCTGAAATACTCAGACCAGCCCGTCTGGCACCAACAACCACGCCACGTTCAAAGTCACTTAAATCCCCTTTCTTCCCCGTTCTGATGCTCGTTCTGCACTTCAGCAAGTTGTCTTGACCACCTCTACATGCCTAAATGCACTGAGTTGTGATGGCCATGTGATTGGCTGATTAGCTGTTTATGTTAACAAGCAACTGAACAGTACCTAATAAAGTGGCCGGTGAGTGTACTGTCAAAAGAGTCATTGAATATGTTATGAAGTACGCAAGTCATTTAGAGGAGTTTTAATAAAATTAGATATAAAATATAAAGCTCCACTTTTACTTCAGATCGGAAGAAAACCACAGGTATTTCTTCCACTGGGAAGAGTCTGGAAGGTGTTCAATAAGAGCCTCACTGAGAAAAGGAGATAAAACGGAGATAAAAATATGAAAATCAAACACAGAAGCTGCTGATGTACTCAGAACAATGGACTGACCACCCCCGAGCCCAGACCTCAACACCACTGAAAGGGTTTGGGATGACACACAACCAATGTCTAAGACTGAACTTTGGAGATGGGGAAAAAGTCCCTGCAGGTTTCCTCACAAAGCTGAAAGCAAGACTCCTGAAAAGAATAGAAGACAGAATAAACGATGAGCTCAGAGAAAGTCTAATAAACTCGGTTTAATGCTGAGAGCAACAATGTGAATCTGTGTCATATTTTCTTGCACTCTGTCACCATTTAAATGGCATTTTTAAGATTTTCTTTGTTATGAATCACACATGTATTAATAAAAACATAAAGCATAATAATTCCAAAATCAACTGCAAGCTTTTTCCCTTTTTAGTGCCTTCCTAAATTGAGATTTGAAGAACTGTACATAGTATTTCACTGCCTATAGTTTCTAGAGGACTCTATATGTGCCACAAATACTCCAACAACACAGTGAATTTGAAAACTTAAATCATGTCATTAACATTTTGGCCGCCGAGGGGCGCTCTTGCTCTATTTTTTGCAGCCTTATTGGAGTTTAAAAGGAGGAGGAATGCAATAATTGCAAGCTGATTGTCACCATTATTTATTGAGCACACACACACACACACACACACACACACACACACACACACACACACACACACACACACACACACAAACACATACACAATATACAATTATATCAATCAATCAATCAATCAACCTTACAAAAGCATTTACAAAAACAGGGATTGACATGACAAAGAAAATAATAACTACATGTAATCATTTTAAATGAAAAGAAAATTTAAAATAGCAGTGAATAAAAGATGAAAAAAAAAAAAAAAAAAAAAAAATATATATATATATATATATATATATATATATGCTGAATCTATCATTGCTATCATATGAAAAACCGCATAGCTGATTTTTTTTACAATAGATGAATATTTTATAATTAATAGACCAAAGTAAGTGTTACTGCAAAATAATTCTGAAGAAAAAAATCACAACATTGTCATTTACAGAAGTTTAGAACATCTTCTTTTCTCCTATGAAGATACAAGGTTTTGTTAGGACAGTGATGATGTGCTGTTCTTCTGGATGTGAGTGAAAGTGCGAACACCGTCAGGCAAATCCAGCATCCAGTAAAACTACTTAAGCCAGTCTTAACCAGATCAGTGAGCAGCTTCCCCACAAGCCATGATCTCCATACTGACATACCTACTGCTGCTAGCAGCTGCATCCTGTAAGTGTATCTAGAACATATTGACACTGTTTCTACACATTTAATAGGTTGTAGAGACTGTTATGTCATATTGAATAATTTCCTGGTTGGTGTCCACAGGTGTTGAATGCATCGAGCTGGTTCAGCCTGCTGCCATGGCTGTTAAACCTGGACAGTCGTTCTCCATCGCCTGTAAGATATCTGGATATACAGCCGAAGGTGGAGGCTGTACTAACTGGATACGACACTCAGTGGGAAAAGCTCCAGAATGGATAGGGTGGTTCTGCAGTACGAGTGACACTGGGACCACAGACTCACTGAAGAGCAAGATCAGCTTCACTGCAGACTCGTCCAGCAACACAGTGTTTTTACAGGGTCAAAACTTCCAGCCTGAGGACACAGCTGTGTATTACTGCGCTCGGAATGCACACTGCTATAAACTGCCAAGGGACCTGTACAATAAGCCCCTCACACAGGACCTGAAAGCCAGCAGCCAAGCAACTGTGACCTTATGTGGACAAAATGTCAAACTGACTCCTCTAGGTTTATTTGTCAGTTACATATTAGGGTCTGGGCGATATCTAAAAATAATTAGCATGATATTTCCTAGTTAAGAAATCATGATTATCGATAATATCACCCACCCCCTTTTCTCTCACCCCGCCACCCCCCAAAAAAAGTAATTAAATACACACACTCTGCTGCAGCTTTCACCTACTTTCTATTGTATTTTAGTCTACATGTTTCTTTTTACAATAATCTTTAATAAAACAGATAATATGATGAATAAATAAATAAATAAACAAACAAATAAATAAATAACATGATACTGAGAAGCAATTCATCTGTTGTTATAATAAATATTATTGCAAACAGGTGTGTTCCTGAGCTTCTTCTGCCACAGATCATGGCAACTTGCATGCTAACAACACCCCCTAATGGAGCAGTGTAAGTGTTCCACATTAAAAACAATTCATTTTCTGGCATTTTCATAATTCATTTAACCACCGGGACGCTTAATCTGTACAGACAATTCTGCACGCCGGCCACAGACGAGAGTCAGAGGAACTTTCTCTCCAGGTTAGAGTTAACTGCTCCACGCTGCCTTTGTCATTTTAGCTCTTTTTTGCTGCACCTAGTCACTTTAAAGGTGAGTGGAAGTTCCAAAGTGTGTCAGAATGAGTTTTCGATTCCATTCAAGTAAAGTAAATAAGGAGAATCCCTGCAGTAAAGCTAGCATTACAGCGAGTAGCAGAGTTAAATAACACAGGCAGTTTCAGAACAAAGATCTCTCTCTGTGTCTCTCTGTGAAACTGTCCACTGGTGCCACTTAATGGTAAAATAGTCCTCTCTAAATCTGCATTTACATTTACATCTATTTCATTTACTGAAATGGCAGTTATTGCCTTTTACAAATCATTATTTGGTTACTTGCCCCTTGACAATGATATCTGATTACGTTGCCCTATCGCCCAGGCATATTACATATGTGACACACATGGCAATAGATTTTCCACATGATAGCTGAATGAATGAATGAATGACTGTACACAGCGATCAGGCAAAATATCATGACCACCTCCTTGTTTCTGCACTCACTGTCCATCTTATCAGCTCCACTTACTGTATAGCTGCCCTCTGTAGTTCTACAGTTATAGACTGTAGTCCATCTGTTTCTCTGATACTCTGTTACCCTGTTCTTCAGTGGTCAGGACCCCCATGGACCCTCACAAAGCAGGTACTATTTGGGTGGTGGATCATTTTCAGCACTGCAGTAACACTGATGTGGTGGTGGTGGTGTTAGTGTGCGTTGTGCTGGTCTGAGTGGATCAGACAGTTATTGTGAGTGAAGTGTTTAAAGTGGTTAATTTGATTGGTAACTCCATTCATTTTTTAATTCTCTCATACAGTATCTACCACTGTGGCATCAATAAATGCAACAAATGCAAAGACAGATTTACCTATTGGTCTAAATGACATTAATAACTTAGTTAGTTCTGACTCGGTGTTCCTGCTGTGACAGGTTCGAGTGGCTCCTCTTGGATGCTGAACGGTTCCTGTTTGCTTTTAAATGCTGGACATCATTAATAATGCATTCAGTTGGGAGAAGAAGAGGTTGGATGTGATTCGACCCCGATTTCATGTTTCCGTTGATGTAAATCACCTACGTTTTCAAAGAAGCAGACACACGTAATAAAAGCTCTGAGCTGCAGAGATCACAGAGCAGAAGCACCACCAGCGCTAAACATCATGAGCTCCGTTTCTCTTCTGCTGTTTCTGGCAGCTGCTTCCTGTGAGTGTTTTTAATAGTGTCATTGTAATAACATCATGTAATCATCAATGTAACAATAATATAGCTGGTGTTTGTCATTTAAAGCTCAATATTTTTGAAAAGGTTTGAAACACCAAAGATGACATAAACCATTGCTTTGTTTTGGTTGAATATATAAATATAATATATAATATATCTATAAAATATAACGTGCTGCGTTGATCTTTTGCAGGTGTTCATTCTATTGAACTGATCCAGTCAGATAATGTGGTTGTGCGGCCCGGAGAGTCCTTTAAGATCTCCTGTAAGTTCTCTGGGTTCTCCATATCCAGCTACTGTCCAAATTGGATACGGCATCCAGCAGGAAAGCCAATGGAATATATTGGATATGTGTGTAGCAGCAGCACTTATGTGACGGATTCGCTAAAGAGCAAAATCAGCTTCACTGCAGACGCTTCCAGCAGCACCGTGTTTTTAACAGGGCAGAATTTCCAGCCTGAGGACAGCGCCGTGTATTACTGCGCTCGAGACACAGTTACTCAACCTGTGGCTGCAGCTGTACAAAAACACAAGGGCTGGTGTCTTCAGTTCTAGTGGGATCATAAAGTGGAGCTCTGGGGCATCTGCATTAAAAATGGTATACAAAATATTTAGCTTTGTACATATTTGTATGTATGTACAACAATAAGAACCTAATTAGTTAGAAGGCAAAATGTTGTTAATTGTTAATGTAGGATTTTATTCCAAGTGATTTGGTCAATTCACACAAGTTGAAGTTGTGCAGTATACTTTGTGGCAAAATGCAAAGTGCATGCATTTTTACATACAGACTATTTATATTTTTTTACTTTCCATCAATTTGTTTTGGATGAATATTATTATTACTGTTAATAATAATCATCATCATCTTCATCATCATTATCATCATAACAATGAGTGTGCGTATCCCTTTGTCTGCTATGTGATGGATTGGTGACCTGTCCAGGGTGTTTTCAGCTTTCAGCCCTTCGGCCCAGTAACCCTCCGGCTCCCTGCTGCAACCTAAAAGGATAAGCAGCTTAGATGATGAGTGAATGAATGTCATCAATTTCAGGATATATATATATATATATATATATATATATATATATATATATATATACACACACACACACACACACACACACACACACACACACACACGTATAATCATATACGCTCACCGGCCACTTTATTTTACTTATTAGTAAAAGGTTGGACCCCCTTTTGCCTTCAGAACTGTCTTAATTCTTCATGGCACACTTTCAACAAGGTGTTGGAAACGTTCCTCAGAGATTCTGGTTGGTTATTTGAGTTCCTGTTGCCTTTCTATCATCTGGAACCAGCCTGCCCATTCTCCTCTGACCTCTCACATCAACAAGGCATTTTCGTCCACACAACTGACCGCTCACTGGGTATTTCCTCTTTTTCGGACCGTTCTCTGTAAACCCTAGAGATGGTTCTGTGTGAAAATCCCAGCAGATCAGCAGTTTCTGAAATACTCAGACCAGCCCGTCTGGCACCAACAACCACGCCACGTTCAAAGTCACTTAAATCCCCTTTCTTCCCCGTTCTGATGCTCGTTCTGCACTTCAGCAAGTTGTCTTGACCACCTCTACATGCCTAAATGCACTGAGTTGTGATGGCCATGTGATTGGCTGATTAGCTGTTTATGTTAACAAGCAACTGAACAGTACCTAATAAAGTGGCCGGTGAGTGTACTGTCAAAAGAGTCATTGAATATGTTATGAAGTACGCAAGTCATTTAGAGGAGTTTTAATAAAATTAGATATAAAATATAAAGCTCCACTTTTACTTCAGATCGGAAGAAAACCACAGGTATTTCTTCCACTGGGAAGAGTCTGGAAGGTGTTCAATAAGAGCCTCACTGAGAAAAGGAGATAAAACGGAGATAAAAATATGAAAATCAAACACAGAAGCTGCTGATGTACTCAGAACAATGGACTGACCACCCCCGAGCCCAGACCTCAACACCACTGAAAGGGTTTGGGATGACACACAACCAATGTCTAAGACTGAACTTTGGAGATGGGGAAAAAGTCCCTGCAGGTTTCCTCACAAAGCTGAAAGCAAGACTCCTGAAAAGAATAGAAGACAGAATAAACGATGAGCTCAGAGAAAGTCTAATAAACTCGGTTTAATGCTGAGAGCAACAATGTGAATCTGTGTCATATTTTCTTGCGCTCTGTCACCATTTAAATGGCATTTTTAAGATTTTCTTTGTTATGAATCACACATGTATTAATAAAAACATAAAGCATAATAATTCCAAAATCAACTGCAAGCTTTTTCCCTTTTTAGTGCCTTCCTAAATTGAGATTTGAAGAACTGTACATAGTATTTCACTGCCTATAGTTTCTAGAGGACTCTATATGTGCCACAAATACTCCAACAACACAGTGAATTTGAAAACTTAAATCATGTCATTAACATTTTGGCCGCCGAGGGGCGCTCTTGCTCTATTTTTTGCAGCCTTATTGGAGTTTAAAAGGAGGAGGAATGCAATAATTGCAAGCTGATTGTCACCATTATTTATTGAGCACACACACACACACACACACACACACACACACACACACACACACACACACAAACACATACACAATATACAATTATATCAATCAATCAATCAATCAACCTTACAAAAGCATTTACAAAAACAGGGATTGACATGACAAAGAAAATAATAACTACATGTAATCATTTTAAATGAAAAGAAAATTTAAAATAGCAGTGAATAAAAGATGAAAAAAAAAAAATATATATATATATATATATATATATATATATATATATATGCTGAATCTATCATTGCTATCATATGAAAAACCGCATAGCTGATTTTTTTTACAATAGATGAATATTTTATAATTAATAGACCAAAGTAAGTGTTACTGCAAAATAATTCTGAAGAAAAAAATCACAACATTGTCATTTACAGAAGTTTAGAACATCTTCTTTTCTCCTATGAAGATACAAGGTTTTGTTAGGACAGTGATGATGTGCTGTTCTTCTGGATGTGAGTGAAAGTGCGAACACCGTCAGGCAAATCCAGCATCCAGTAAAACTACTTAAGCCAGTCTTAACCAGATCAGTGAGCAGCTTCCCCACAAGCCATGATCTCCATACTGACATACCTACTGCTGCTAGCAGCTGCATCCTGTAAGTGTATCTAGAACATATTGACACTGTTTCTACACATTTAATAGGTTGTAGAGACTGTTATGTCATATTGAATAATTTCCTGGTTGGTGTCCACAGGTGTTGAATGCATCGAGCTGGTTCAGCCTGCTGCCATGGCTGTTAAACCTGGACAGTCGTTCTCCATCGCCTGTAAGATATCTGGATATACAGCCGAAGGTGGAGGCTGTACTAACTGGATACGACACTCAGCGGGAAAAGCTCCAGAACGGATAGGGTGGTTCTGCAATACGAACAGTACTGGGAGTCAAAGTTCACTTAGAAGCAAGATCAGCTTCACTGCAGACTCGTCCAGCAACACAGTGTTTTTACAGGGTCAAAACTTCCAGCCTGAGGACACAGCTGTGTATTACTGCGCTCGATACACACACTGCTGTAAACTACCAAGACCCCTGTACAATAACCCCTTTAAAGGCATAGACAGTCAGCTCCATAATTATTTCACTGTTGGTAAAAATGGGTAGAAAAATATAATAAAAATGTGTCTTCTTGGTTAATTAGTTCAGTCTTACTCTAGAAATTTACAGAGGTGAGAGCAAGTCATTGAGTTGCCTGTAACAAGTCTTCACACTCAAGTCTAATCTTAATACTAGTCTGAAATCTTGAGTCTATACAATCGATCTCAAGTTGAGTTGCGAGACAATTCGGGCAAAACTTAAGTCGTGTCTTGAGTTAGTACAGGCAAGTCTTAAGTCAAGTTCAGAGTCATAATTACAAGTCTCAAGTTAAATTTACATTTACATTCACAGCATTTAGTAGACTCTCTTATCCAGAGCGACTTACTAGAAGTGCTTTGTCTATCTAGAGAAAGTATCTTTGCTAGTTACCAATAGATTAGAGAGAAAGACGGTCCTGAGCTCAGATACTGCTAGAAGCAAGTCACTGTAGATACCCAGAGAAAAAGGAACAGAGTTGAACACAGAACTCTGTGCCATTCAATGCAATGCAATACAATACAATAAACTACAATACACAGTGAAATACAGTAAAATATAATATATAAATGCAGCTTATAATTAAATCCTGAGTCAATACAAGTAATTCTGGAGGAGATTCAATACGGGAGAGTCTTAAACTGAGTCTTGAGTTAATGCAGACAGGTCTCACGCTAAGTCCTGGGTCATACCAGCAAGTCTCACGCTCAGTCTTGAGTCGATACAGGCAAGCCTGAAGTTGAGGCTTGAGTCAGTCCAGACAAGTTGCACAATGCAAATCCTCTCAAATCCTGCAGACAGGTTTTAAGATACACTATAATTCCAAAAGTATTCGCTCATTTGCCTTTGAGTGACATCCCATTTTTAATACATAGGCTTTAATATGATGTTGGTCCACCCTTTGCAGCTATAACAGCTTCACCTCTTCTGGGAAGGCTTTCCACAAGGTTTAGGAGTGTGTATATGGGAATTTTTGACCGTTCTTCCAGAAGAGCATTTGTGAGGTCAGACACTGATGTTGGACGAGAAGGCCTGGCTCACAAAATCCATTCTTATTCCTCCCAAAGGTATTCTGTCGGTTGAGGTCAGGACTCTGTGAAGGCCAGACAAGTTCTTCCACACCAAACTTGCTCATCCATGTCTTTATGTACCTGCTTTGTGCACTGGTGGAACAGGAAAGGGCCGTCCCCAAACTGTTGCCACAAAGTTGGGAGCATAAAATTGTCCAAAATCTCTTGGTGCTGAAGCATTAATAGTTCCTTTCACTGGAACTAAGGGGCCGAGCCCAACTCCTGAAAAACAAGCTCACACCATAATCCCCCCTCCACCAAACACTTGGCACAGTGCAGTCAGATAAGTACCATTCTCCGGGCAACCGCCAAACTCTTTGAGGCCACTGAGGGGAGCTCTTTCTTTATTTTTAACAGCTTTGTTGCACATGGAAGTTTAAAAAGATGAACAGTGGACAGTGAATAGAAACACATGACCTCCATATTTTTAAATTAAAGTGATATCCATCTACAGTGTTAGAATGTTACTATGCATCCTCAGAAATAAAGGTACTAAACTGTCACTGGGGCAGTGCCCCTTCTTGTCTCTGGGGTGGGACCCTCAATGGTACATATGAGTACGTTTAGTCAGGAATTAGATTTTTCACGTTGTATTGACTCCACACACCCTGTCTCATCTCCAGGCTTTTATTCTACTGTTCTGTTTTAAAACATTCAGTTATAAAAATGCAAAAATGCATATTTTTCACCTTGAAAAACGTATTTAAGGAACACAATTGGACCTTAAGACCACTGTAGTACCTTTGAGGGAACATTTACATTGTTTGTATCTTGATGAACATAAAATATGCTTAAACAGCACCTTTATTTCTGACGGCATTCCCTTTATATTATTTGAATATTTCAAAGTGAATGAGCCAGTGAAAACGTTCTTCTGCGTTCACCGAACAACATAGTTCAGCACATTTTTCTGTGTTCTACGAGTCACTGATAAAAGGTTTTGTTATGATGGTGCTGATATACTGCAAGTGCAAACACTGTCATGCAAATCCAGCCCTCAATAAAACTACTTAAGCTCATCTTAAGCAGATCAGAGAGCAGCTCCTCTGAGTTCAGCCTCCACACAAACCATGATCTCCACACCCACACGTCTACTGCTGCTGCTAACAGCTGCATCCTGTAAGTGCATCTAGAACATACTACTGTAGTTGCAACACTTCCAAGTTACGCTACTACTAACTTCACAATTCTAATTTATTTTCTATGCATTTTCAGACAGTCACTATATATTCTTATGAATGTATGTTTTGTTTATTATCGTCTTTGGAGCACACTGTAGCACGTTCCTGACAACCTGGTGATTATTGAGGTTGGTTAGTGTAGTGGATAACACCTCTGCCTTCTATACTGTAGACTGGAGCTTCTATACTGAAGTGCCCTATGCTATACCAATAAGAGTCCTTGGGCAAGACTCCTAACACTGCCTTTGCTGACCTGAGTGAACTGATCAAATTGTAAGTCGCTCTGGATAAGAGCATCAGCTAAATGCCATAAGTGTAAATGTAAAATGTAATGTGGCAGTAAAGTATCGGACTTGGACTTTCTGAATGAAAAGACTATTTAAATAACACACTTCTCTGTAATACATGTCTGTTGTGAGGCTTTAAGACACGCATTGATGTGTGTGTCTTTCTCACAAGTTCAGTGTGAAGACCTAACTTAACCTACTGCTTTGAGTGTCCAGCCTGGCCAGTCACTGACCATCAGCTGTAAGGTCTCTGATTCAGTCTCTTTAATGGAGACGGAATAAGTCTGCGGGAGGAGCTCTGGAGTGGGTCGCCTATGTAGAGAGAAGTGGAAGCTCATACGATAAGGATTCAATAAGAAGCAAATTTACCGTCCCAGAGAAACCTCCAGTAACACTGTGACCTTTAGGGGACAGAATGGGCAAACGGAAGACACCGCTGTGTATTAATGGGCTCGATATCCACAGCTGTTGATGTTCACTGGAGGAGTGTTTAAGAAGCCCTGGATCCATGCAAAGAATTTAATATCCAATGCATAAATTCACTTCAAATGCACACAAATATTGGTTACACACAGTCAAATCTGATTATAAATTGAATTCATGCAAATTTTACTAACAGTTTTGTTACATATCTGTTTCGTCTGTTTGATCAGTCTCACATCTGGAAGGAGCGCACATCAAGTTGAATGTAATATTTTCGAAAGCCTGATTTGCAGTTTAAAAAAAAAAAGCAAAGTTATCATGAATTGCATCAGTAATATCAGCAATGACTGTAAAAAAGGAAATAACCATGAAAACTGTACACACAACAATACCTGCACTAATGTGGATGTACTGCTTTATATGTGCACACTGGTATAAACAAATGCTGCCACTATATACTTCTGATACAGTAAATAACTACATCTTACAAACTCTAGACCAGTACAAGCTAATATACTGCAGTATTATCGCTCAAGCAGCCAGTGTGTAATGAGCAGTTTGATGTGAAATGCTTCATTCTAGAGAAACTTACAAGCCGGAATTGTACACAGAGGTGGTGATAAGAACTACTCATCCAAAGCTTTTAAAGTCTCTAAAAGCTACATCAAGGGAAGATTATTACAAGACGTGGTTATCAATTGTTTCCTGATGTCTGAAACATTGTTTTATCATAGTTTTGAAAGCAGTAATGGCCTAAAATGTGTGTGTTTTTAAATCCATTCATGGTGGAGAGTTACATGCAGGGTGGTGTGAGGGAAAACAGTGGCCAAACAGAACTTAGGAGACACGGTTAGGTTCACTTGTGGTTTTAAATAGTCAATAAAATGCCTCTGGTTCCTATCACCACCACTGTAAAGGAGTCTGTTTCTTTGCAATGAACCATTTCACATCAAAACACTCTGAATAATTCGATCTATATTTCAAAGACTGAATTATGAAGACATTTAGCAAAATCTGTGGAAGTTTTGCATGGTGAAATCCAAGGTGTTTAATGCAGTAATCGTCATGCTATATGCAAATCTTCCACGTGCCTCTCTTACATAAGGTCAGTATGTGTTGGTGAGGAGGAGAAGACCAGCTTCATTCAGTTCAGTTTAATAACAATGAAGTCCTCAGTGCTCTTACTGCTGCTACTAACAGCATACAGTAAGTGTCCGAGTTGCATGAATTACAGGAAAATACTGTAAAAAAATTAGTGTTGGATTCAGACACAGATACCAAACCTACTTCACACTTTGGTCTGTTATTGTTTTTAGTTTTTATAGCATCCTCAGCTTTTGTGTTATTCATTTTTGAGACAATATCTAGGATCATTTGTATATTATATTTTAATTGTTTATTATCTTTATTAAAACTTCTCAGGTGGTGTAGACTGTGTGGAGCTCACTCAGTCTGATTCTAAGCTGGTAAAACCTGGAGAATCGTTCTCCATCTCCTGCAAGACGACAGAGTCGGGCTATTGTGTTCACCGGATGCGGCAGCCTGCTGGGAAAACACTGGAATGGCTTGGATATCTGTGTAAGGATGACAGGAAAGGTCTTATAGACACAGTGAAGAGCAAGATCAGTTTCCGTCAGGACACGTCCATCAGCACGGTGTTTTTACAAGGCCAGAACTTTCAGTCTGAGGACACAGCTGTTTATTACTGCGCCAGACAGCCACAGCGTTACAACCACCCAGCTGACCTGAACAAAAACACCCTCAACAGCTCACATGTTCATCTCAGCTTCCTCCTCCACGCTCGTTTTTATCTTATCTCCATCCACGGGTTGACTAGAATATCAGTCAGTTCATGGATACTTTGTAAAATAGCAAAAAAAAAAAAACAAACAAAAGAAACTAAATTTATTCTCTTAATATTTCATGATTCCCAACACATGCGGTATGCAGTCAAAATCCACCCTTCGTTTACTTCATTTTCAGTCAAAATGGCCATTAGTTCCATTTTTAGGACTTATTTATGAGGAGCAAAGATAAGATCACTTGTATATGGTAGGGGAAAGTCAATTAAATATAACTGAATAAAAGTTGTCCCTGTCACATAAACAGCTTGAGACACATGAAAATCAAGCACCCCTCCTGCTTCAGATCTGAAAAGATCCACAGGCGTTTCTGTCCATCCTTCCACTGTGAGAAGACAGTTCAGCGTTATGGGTCTGAAAGGATGTGTAGCTGTCGAGAAGAACCTCGCTGAGAAAAGGAAACCTTCTCCATCCAGGATTCAACATCAACGAATGTGTTTTGAGATTATTTGGATCATGAGAAGCAGAAAGTGCAACCAATGTCTAAGACTGAACTTTGGACATCTCCAAAAATATCCCTGCAGATCTGAAAAGAATGGAAGCTGTAATAAAGGCGTAGAGCGGACACACTAAATACTGACAGTTTGAAATGAAATTTTGTGTAATTGTTAAGAAAATGCTTTCTGCGTTATGCTGAATAAACATATTGACTAAATGGCTGATTCGGCAAGAAATAAAAAAGGTCTTTAACCTTTACAGAGGACTGTACAACCTGATCAATTTCACTGTCACTTTCTCTTTTAAATAGATAGACTATATTATAGAGTCAATGCCATGGGTCTGAAAGGATGTGCGGCCGTCAAGATGCCCTCACTGAGAAAACGGCATAGACAAATGAAATCAAGAAGCTGCTGGTGTTCTCAGAACAACGGACTGACCACCCCAGAGTCCAGACCTCAACATCACTGAATGTGAGAAGTGGAAAATGCAAACCAACTTCTGCGACTGAACTTTGGAGGTGCGGAAAAAGAATCTCTGCAGATTTCTTTGAAAAACTGAAAGTGAGTCTTGTAAACGGAATGGAAGCTGTAATGAAAGCGAATGGGTGGACAGACTAAATTATATCTTGTATCTACTGAAAAGTTAAGAACTTGTACTTCAAAGCCATTTTGACCGGGTTAAATAAATTAACATTGGACTTATGCACAGTGCTGTATCTGTCGGATTCATATTATGCATGTCATAAACATTATGTTTACTAAACGTACATTAACTGGCAGAGAGTATTAACTTTCATCAGATGTCAAAAAGCCTGTAACTAAATTATTTCCAATAGACTTTATTTCAAAAACTTTGTAGGTTGTGAAATAGCTTCAAATAACCTCACTTCTACCACATTATTATGTAAATATATTTGTGTTTTATGATGAAAATTGAAGAAAGTCTATGCAGTAGTTATATAAATATAATGAAATGTCACTAAAACATCATGTACGAAATCAAAGACTCTTTTGGGCACTGCATTTAATGACCTGTACATAATGACTTTATGTTCTCAGGTTCTTTATTGGTGGATGAAGTGAGTGAGGCAGATGAAAGCCATATTTCAATTTGTTCTCATTAGAAAATGTGTTAACTTATGTTTACGTGTGATTTTATTGAGTTCTTCATTAAACAGCAGTAAAAAATGTTCTAGTGATTCTTTTTTTTTGTACAGGCTTCATGATCAGGTTCTTTATTGGTGGTACAAGCCAGTGAGGCGGATCCATGCAAACTCATCTTCCTCTTATATGTGATGCCGATTTCACAGCTGAGAAATAAGAAAGATTAACTAAGACAATACGGAAGACACTATGGAGCTTCATGTGAATCTGCTTTTGGTATTAATGCTTCTGAACGGTGAGATGAAGTCATTAATGAATATTTGCATTGATTTTATTATTGCAACACTGCTTGAATTTACGTGTATCGTTTCCACAGGTGTTCTGAGCCAAACCTTTTATCCAGTCTGAATAGCTATTAAAAGACCTGGAGATTCTCATAAACTGACCTGTACAGCATCTGGATACTCGTTCAGTAGCTACTGGGCAGCTGTGGTCAGACAGGCTCCTGGAAAAGGCCTGGAATGGGTTGCTACTATTGGAACATCCAGCTCTCCAATCTACTATTCCCAGTCAGTCCAGGGAAGGTTCACGATCTCCAGATCCGACTCCAGCAGTCAGCTGTACTTACAGATGAACAGCCTGAAGAGTGAAGACACTGCTGTGTATTACTGTGCAAGAGAGTCACAGTGATAGAAAACAGTGGCAGAGCTGTACAAAAACACTTCCCCATTCATTTGAATGCATGGCCTGATCAACAGGTGGAGCCCAAGTCCATCAAATAAAGGTGAAGCAGACCAACCAGGTCTAAAGAGTGCACTGAAGAACCTCATCTTAATGCATACATCATAACCAGCATTCTATTAAGCATTTTGAGAACCATCCTGTTTCACTTCTAACATTAATGTATTAAAAAAGTCTTCATTTATTTTTACACAAGCATTTTTCAGCCTATTTTTGTCCTTTAGAAATAATCAGGCTGTGTCATCAAGACTGATATATGTATAAGGGCTCTGTTCTGATTGGCTGCCCTGTTTTAAGTGGGAGAGGGTGCAAATGTGCATATTTTCATCGTCCTTAGTTTTTATTTATATGCCACACTGACATACCCAGGTGACTAACTAATAACGAAATATTTTTTTTTTACTTTCATTGCAAATGTGACGCAATCATGACAGTCAAAGCGCTAGCTCAGCTAAACTAAAACTAAGTACGTTAAGGTCAGCATTTCTTGTGCATACCTGCTCGGATAGGTCCTCATCCTCCTTATGTAGTTGTTTAATTTTTTTTTTCTGGATTTTTGCAGTTCTTTCTGCTGCTGTCCACCTTTTTGAGGCTGATTTTAGCTCCTTATTCAAATTTTCATTCCTTTTTAAACAGTGCAGCAGCTACATCATGCTGGGGCTGAAAACAATAGGTGGGGTCTGTGGGTTTAAACTTTAAATTACTACAGACATTCACTCAGATGTGACAGTTCATCTGAGCATGCTTGTGCTTATATTTCATGTATATCACAGTAACTGTCCCACTGAGAATTCTCTTGACTACCTACCCTGGCGTTTCTGCTCATAATAATAATATAGAAATCTTTCTGGGTTATCGTTCAGAACAGGGTGAGGAAAGAACATGTAAAATACCCTGAAAGGAAATCTGTGGATGTGAACCCACACACACACACACACACACACACACACACACACACACACACACACACACACACACACACACACACACACACACACACACACACACACATTTTCTAAGCCACTTCTCCCCCAGGGTCAGCTGGGTTGCTGGAGCCTATCGCCTATCCCAGTGTCCATTGGGCAGAAGGCAGGATAGACCCTGGACAGGTCACCAGTCCATGGCAGGGCAGTTGATGTGAACCAATTTGAGGAAAATAATTTTCAAATTTGCAGGAATGTTGTTATTATTACAAAGAAAACAAAAACATACTTGGATTTAAGTTGAATTATACAGGAAATAAATACTGGGTGGAGCAAAGCATACAATAATGTTGAATATTGTTAAATATGTTAAATATTACTGGATGTAACCTGACAAAACGTGCTTTGTTTTGACATTTTTGACTGATTACAGTTGAAAAAAAAAACTAGTATAGATGTAGTTGAGCTATTATACATCGTCTCATACATTACAATCATTGTTTCTGCCTGTAAGATCACTTAAACTATATTTTGTAGGAATCATTTATTTTAAAAATGTAGTCGTCTATTGATGCTGCTATGAATACAGTGATTTACAGAGCCATTTGGGGGATCCTTACAGTAAATAACAAAAAAACTCTCCCACAAAGTATGAATAATGAGTTCTGTATGCAAATGTTTACTTGTGTGACATAAAACAGAGGATGAGACCCCCTCAATTAAGCTGTGGAGTACAGAGAAGATCCCACAGGTCCAACTTCAACACACACCATGTTCTCTACATCTCTACTGCTCCTGCTGGCAGCCGCATCCTGTGAGTTGTGATTCAATATGTATTCATGTATCATACATATACAATTCATTTTAAGTTTAAACTGCATTAATTTGACACATGTATTCACTATATGTTGTTGATCTACAGGTGTTCACTGTGAGGAACTGACTCAGCCTGGTTCCATGGTGGTCCGTCCAGGCCAGAGTCTGACCATCGACTGCAAGGTTTCATATTCAGTTACAAGCTATAGAACAGATTGGATCCGACATCCTGCAGGAAAAGCTCTGGAGTGGATTGGATATATCACTAGCAGTGGGAGCACAGCTTACAGTGATAAACTGAAAAGCAAGTTCAGCTTCTCCAGAGACACTGGAACCAACACAATAACATTACGAGGACAGAATCTGCAGACTGAAGACACAGCTGTGTATTACTGTGCGAGATACACAGTGACACTAACTAATGAACACGGCTTACAAAAACCCACCGTTCTGAATGAACTAAATATGTTCAACTTTTATGTTCAAGAAATGAGCTAAATATGGTCTGTCTCAAACACCCCCCCCAAAAAAAAACTAGGTTCCTATTTGGAACTAGTTCATACTCTTTTCAGTCGAAGTGAAAATTATAAGGTAGACCTGATAAGACGTGAAGAAATACATTGGAAATGTAAGCATGGTGAGCTAAACTAACATCTTGACCAACACCTAATCGGAAAATTATGACCATGTGTAAAAATCCTAAAACTGTAAAGGTGTATTGTTTTTCAGTGTGGAGATGTAGAAGCTCCTATGCCCCAAAATATCTTTAGTAAGCCATAATATGACAAATATAGATCTTTGTATGTTTGGTAGAATCACCTCCATCTCGCGTGTTTGGTGATGACTCCTTATGTTATGGTATATGCAGGTCCACACTACTGATAGTGAACCGCGTCAGCGTGTATAATCTGCGCTTTCTGTATGCAACTGTGTTTTCTATGCCTGTGTTAAAGATGCACGAGGCTTCCTTTATTGCTGTATACACTGTGGTGTTTTCTGAGCACATTTGGATCCATAAATGCTTGTTATTCCTATTTACAAATGCTATGAAAGACTGCACCTTGAAAAATTAAGAATGCATTATAAACATAATAGAAGTTTCAAATGGCAGAGTTTAAGCTATGAGTGATAAAATGGAGATAAAAATATGCAAATCAAACACAGAAGCTGCTGATGTACTCAGAACAATGGACTGACCACCCCTGAGCCCAGACCTCAACACCACTGAAAGGGTTTGGGATGACACACAACCAATGTCTAAGACTGAACTTTGGAGATGGGGAAAAAGTCCCTGCAGGTTTCCTCACAAAGCTGAAAGCAAGACTCCTGAAAAGAATAGAAGACAGAATAAACGATGAGCTCAGAGAAAGTCTAATAAACTCGGTTTAATGCTGAGAGCAACAATGTGAATCTGTGTCATATTTTCTTGCACTCTGTCACCATTTAAATGGCATTTTTAAGATTTTCTTTTTATGAATCACACATGTATTAATAAAATTTATTCTATGTACCACATTATTTATAAGTCGCTTTGGATAAAAGCGTCTGCTAAATGTAATGTAATGTAATAAAAACATAAAGCATAATAATTCCAAAATCAACTGCAAGCTTTTTCCCTTTTTAGTGCCTTCCTAAATTGAGATTTGAAGAACTGTACATAGTATTTCACTGCCTATAATTTCTAGAGGACTCTATATGTGCCACAAATACTCCAACAACACAGTGAATTTGAAAACGTAAATCATGTCATTAACATTGTAGCCCCCGAGGGGCGCTCTTACTCTATTTTTTGCAGCCTTATTAAAGTTGAAAAGGAGGAAGAATGCAATAATTGCAAGCTGATTGTCACCATTATTTATTTAGCACACACACACACACACACACACACACACACACACACACACACACATCCATTTTATGTTATTTTAAATGATGCACTAAAATTGGCAGATGGAAGCCATATTTAAATTTGTTCTCATTAGAAAATGTGTTAACTTATGTTTACGTGTGATTTTATTGAGTTGTTCATTAAACAGCAGTAAAAAATGTTCTAGTGATTCTTTTTTTTTCTTCTACACACATCACCCCAAATCCTAAACAGAACCCTGCACTGTACAGGCTTCATGATCAGGTTCTTTATTGGTGGTACAAGCCAGTGAGGCGGATCCATGCAAACTCATCTTCCTCTTATATGTGATGCTGATCTCACAGCTGTGAAATAAGAAAGATTAACTAAGACAATACGGAAGACACTATGGAGCTTCATGTGAATCTGCTTTTGGTATTAATGCTTCTGAACGGTGAGATGAAGTCATTAATGAATATTTGCATTGATTTTATTATTGCAACACTGCTTGAATTTACGTGTATCGTTTCCACAGGTGTTCTGAGCCAAACCTTTATCCAGTCTGAAGCTGTAATTAAAAGACCTGGAGATTCTCATAAACTGACCTGTACAGCATCTGGATACACGTTCAGTAGCTACTGGGCAGCTGTGGTCAGACAGGCTCCTGGAAAAGGCCTGGAATGGGTTGCTACTATTGGAAGATCCACCTCTGACATCTATTATTCCCAGTCAGTCCAGGGAAGATTCACGATCTCCAGATCCGACTCCAGCAGTCAGCTGTACTTACAGATGAACAGCCTGAAGAGTGAAGACACTGCTGTGTATTACTGTGCAAGAGAGTCACAGTGATAGAAAACAGTGGCAGAGCTGTACAAAAACACTTCCCCATTCATTTGAATGCATGGCCTGAGCAACAGGTGGAGCCCAAGTCCATCAAATAAAGGTGAAGCAGACCAACCAGGTCTAAAGAGTGCACTGAAGAACCTCATCTTAATGCGTACATCATAACCAGCATTCTATTAAGCATTTTGAGAACCATCCTGTTTCACTTCTAACATTAATGTATTAAAAAAGTCTTCATTTATTTTTACACAAGCATTTTTCAGCCTATTTTTGTCCTTTAGAAATAATCAGGCTGTGTCATCAAGACTGATATATGTATAAGGGCTCTGTTCTGATTGGCTGCCCTGTTTTAAGTGGGAGAGGGTGCAAATGTGCATATTTTCATCGTCCTTAGTTTTTATTTATATGCCACACTGACATACCCAGGTGACTAACTAATAACGAAATATTTTTTTTTTACTTTCATTGCAAATGTGACGCAATCATGACAGTCAAAGCGCTAGCTCAGCTAAACTAAAACTAAGTACGTTAAGGTCAGCATTTCTTGTGCATACCTGCTCGGATAGGTCCTCATCCTCCTTATGTAGTTGTTTAATTTTTTTTTTCTGGATTTTTGCAGTTCTTTCTGCTGCTGTCCACCTTTTTGAGGCTGATTTTAGCTCCTTATTCAAATTTTCATTCCTTTTTAAACAGTGCAGCAGCTACATCATGCTGGGGCTGAAAACAATAGGTGGGGTCTGTGGGTTTAAACTTTAAATTACTACAGACATTCACTCAGATGTGACAGTTCATCTGAGCATGCTTGTGCTTATATTTCATGTATATCACAGTAACTGTCCCACTGAGAATTCTCTTGACTACCTACCCTGGCGTTTCTGCTCATAATAATAATATAGAAATCTTTCTGGGTTATCGTTCAGAACAGGGTGAGGAAAGAACATGTAAAATACCCTGAAAGGAGATCTGTGGATGTGAACCCACACACACACACACACACACACACACACCTACACACACGCACACACACACACACACACACACACACACACACACACACACACACACACATTTTCTAAGCCACTTCTCCCCCAGGGTCAGCTGGGTTGCTGGAGCCTATCCCAGTGTCCATTGGGCAGAAGGCAGGATAGACCCTGGACAGGTCACCAGTCCATGGCAGGGCAGTTGATGTGAACCCATTTGAGGAAAATCATTTCAAATTTGCAGGAATGTTGTTATTATTACAAAGAAAACAAAAACATACTTGGATTTAAGTTGAATTATACAGGAAATAAATACTGGGTGGAGCAAAGCATACAATAATGTTGAATATTGTTAAATATGTTAAATATTACTGGATGTAACCTGACAAAACGTGCTTTGTTTTGACATTTTTGACTGATTACAGTTGAAAAAAAAAACTGTATAGATGTAGTTGAGCTATTATACATCGTCTCATACATTACAATCATTGTTTCTGCCTGTAAGATCACTTAAACTATATTTTGTAGGAATCATTTATTTTAAAAATGTAGTCGTCTATTGATGCTGCTATGAATACAGTGATTTACAGAGCCATTTGGGGGATCCTTACAGTAAATAACAAAAAAACTCTCCCACAAAGTATGAATAATGAGTTCTGTATGCAAATGTTTACTTGTGTGACATAAAACAGAGGATGAGACCCCCTCAATTAAGCTGTGGAGTACAGAGAAGATCCCACAGGTCCAACTTCAACACACACCATGTTCTCTACATCTCTACTGCTCCTGCTGGCAGCCGCATCCTGTGAGTTGTGATTCAATATGTATTCATGTATCATACATATACAATTCATTTTAAGTTTAAACTGCATTAATTTGACACATGTATTCACTATATGTTGTTGATCTACAGGTGTTCACTGTGAGGAACTGACTCAGCCTGGTTCCATGGTGGTCCGTCCAGGCCAGAGTCTGACCATCGACTGCAAGGTTTCATATTCAGTTACAAGCTATAGAACAGATTGGATCCGACATCCTGCAGGAAAAGCTCTGGAGTGGATTGGATATATCACTAGCAGTGGGAGCACAGCTTACAGTGATAAACTGAAAAGCAAGTTCAGCTTCTCCAGAGACACTGGAACCAACACAATAACATTACGAGGACAGAATCTGGAGACTGAAGACACAGCTGTGTATTACTGTGCGAGATACACAGTGACACTAACTAATGAACACGGCTTACAAAAACCCACCGTTCTGAATGAACTAAATATGTTCAACTTTTATGTTCAAGAAATGAGCTAAATATGGTCTGTCTCAAACACCCCCCCCCAAAAAAAAAAAACTAGGTTCCTATTTGGAACTAGTTCATACTCTTTTCAGTCGAAGTGAAAATTATAAGGTAGACCTGATAAGACGTGAAGAAATGCATTGGAAATGTAAGCATGGTGAGCTAAACTAACATCTTGACCAACACCTAATCGGAAAATTATGACCATGTGTAAAAATCCTAAAACTGTAAAGGTGTATTGTTTTTCAGTGTGGAGATGTAGAAGCTCCTATGCCCCAAAATATCTTCAGTAAGCCATAATATGACAAATATAGATCTTTGTATGTTTGGTAGAATCACCTCCATCTCGCGTGTTTGGTGATGACTCCTTATGTTATGGTATATGCAGGTCCACACTACCGATAGTGAACAGCGTCAGCGTGTATAATCTGCGCTTTCTGTATGCGACTGTGTTTTCTATGCCTGTGTTAAAGATGCACGAGGCTTCCTTTATTGCTGTATACACTGTGGTGTTTTCTGAGCACATTTGGATCCATAAATGCTTGTTATTCCTATTTACAAATGCTATGAAAGACTGCACCTTGAAAAATTAAGAATGCATTAAGTGATACTTTTTCTGATCCCACAACCGGGGAAATTCCACCCATCCGTGAAGTGAAACACCACATACACACTAGTGAACACACACACTAGGGGGCAGTGAGCACACTTGCCCGGAGCGGTGGGCAGCCTTATCCACGGCGCCCGGGGAGCAGTTGGGGGTTAGGTGTCTTGCTCAAGGACACCTCAGTCATGGACTGTCGGCCCTGGGGATCGAACCGGCAACCTTCCGGTCACAGGGCCAGATCCCTAACCTCCAGCCCACGACTGCCCCAATTAAAACATAAATAATAATATAAACATAATAGAAGTTTCAAATGGCAGAGTTTAAGCTATGAGTGATATTCAACTGAAGACCTCCACTGTGGAGAATCACATTTCAGTCCCTGCTAACAGTCAGCAGCTCCGGATACCAGCAAATCCCACAAACTGACCTGTGCTGGACGTCTGGAATGGACCAATATTTATTCTTTGTCTCCCTCATTTCTTTCTTTCTTTCTTTCTTTCTTTCTTTCTTTCTTTCTTTCTTTCTTTCTTTCTTTCTTTGTCTTCCTCACTTCTTTGTTCCTTTCTTTCGTTCTTCTGTCCATTTCATATATCTTTTTTTGTTTTTTCTTATATCCTCCTTTTTTACTTATATTTCCTTATAAGGAATATATTTTATAAGGAATATATAAGGAATATACTTATATTCCCCACTTCTTTCTTTCTTTCTTTCTTTCTTTCTTTCTTTCTTTCACCTGTCCATTTCTAATATATTTTTGATTTTCATTTTTTCTTACATCCTTCTTTTTTCCTCGTACTTATGTGATAGGACACAATGTAAAACCCAATGTATTACATGCAAATTCTCCACCTACCCCTCTTACATAAGCAGTGGTCTGTATGTGCTGGTGAGGAGGAGAAGAGCATCTCCGTTCAGTTTAGTCTAATACGAAACAACAATGATCTCCTCAGTGCTGCTCCTGCTGCTGCTAACAGCATTTAGTACGTCTCTAATGTTCTGTTAACTACATCAGCTTGAGATTTTACACATAGTTATGAATAAGAAACACCATGTTCTCTCATTGTTATTCCCAGGTGGTGTAGACTGTGTGGAGCTCACTCAGGCTGCTTCTAAGGTGGTAAAACCTGGAGAAGTTTTATATAGAACCACTGACTTACTAAAGAACCCTTGAGGAACCTTCTTTTCTAAGTGTAATTAATTCTATAAAGTAGGATAATGCATTACTGCTTACATTCTTAAATTAAACTACTCACTTTAAAAAAACTACATTATTGTTTAATCAAGTATCTCTGACAGAACAATATTAAATATGTACAATGCATTTAAAACATGTTTCCTCTATATAGATTATCTGCCCCTTACCTTATATGTAATTTACATTTGCATGTGCTACCTGTGACACTGTGATGGGAAGATAACAGTATCTAATCACATGAATATGAAAGAGATGGAAGATCTCTGGTTTGTGCTCTACGAAATAAATGATAAAAAAAGAAGATGTAATATAGATCAGATATACCATAGCTACTGTTGGAGGCTCTAGAGATATACAGATAAAACCTACAACCTCAGGACTTTTACAGTCTCTGGTGTTAAGAATGACCCTAAAAATTCTCCTAGAATTTTTTTTTTTTGAATACTTTATTTTAGCTTATTTTGGTTGTATAATCAGTTCAAACTAACAAAAAGAGTGTACATATCAGACAATCTAACCCAACCCCCTCCTATCAAGCACATTAAAAAAAATAAATAAATAAAAATAATAATACCAACAGAATGATATGATAATAATAGTAAAAATAACAACAACAGTGACAGTAGCATGTACAATAGCAGCATTGAAGAAGAGAAAGAGGAAAAAAAAAAAAAAAAAAAAAAAAAAAAAAAGGGTCTTACATTTTCTTACATTTACTTACATTTGTGGTCTTACATTTACTTAAAATAACTGATTATTGGATTCCAAATATGGTTAATGTACTTCTGTGCACTTGGTCGACGGCTACATAAATGCTCCATAGAGGCAAAATTGAGCATCTCAGCTAGCCAATGTTTGAACGATGGAGCTGAAGGCGATTTCCAATTTAAAAGGAGCAGCTTCTTGGCCACAATCATAGCAGCCATCACCACCTGTTGTATCTTGTAAGGGAAGGTGGATGATAATGCAGAACACCCGCATATTACGATTATGGGATCAAAGTCTAATTTTATTTCAAGGATTTTGGAAAGCCAATCAAAAATTCTTGACCAAAAGGTCTGCAACACAGGGCAGGTTATAAACATATGAGTCAAAGAGCCCTCCTCAATTTTGCATCTTTCACAGAGAGGTGAGATGGATTCAAAAATCTTATGTAATTTGGTCCTGGAGTAATGCAGCCGGTGAAGCACTTTAAACTGAATCAGCCTGTATCGAGAATTTACAGAGCAGCATAATACCCGAGACAGGCTCTCCACCCACACCTCTTCTGTAATTTCGCTACCAATCTCTCTCGCCCAGGCCTCTCTAAATTTAGTTGTGTCTGGAGTAGATCTCAAAACTGTGATAAAATGTGAAATCAATTGTTTAGATGTGGGGTCTGTGTGTAAAAAACCAAATAATGTGTGATCGCTTGGCTTTGATTCAAAATGAGAAATATTTTGTCTTACGTAATGCCGAAGCTGTAAATAACGGAAAAAATGTATATGCGAAAGGTTAAATTTATCTTTGAATTGATTAAATGAAATAAAGGTCCCATCTACATACAAGTCCTCTATAGTTCTTAGTCCTTTGCTTTCGAAAACAGAAAAGGCTTTATCCATCTTAGCAGGTAGAAAGAAATGGTTACACATAATTGGGGTATAGACTGAAGTTAGTGGTGCATTAGTGAAGCGTTTGATCTGGTTTAAGATCTTAAGTGAGTTTTTAATAATGAAATTGTTATTTATTAAAGTATTGCTAGGTGACACCTTAGAAAACAGAAAGACCGGTAAGGATGTCTTTGTAACTGATCCGGCCTCATATTTAACCCACAGTGGTGTAGAATTCAAAATGAGTCCCTCACGTGATCCCAGTTGCCAAAAGGAAATTGCTCTGGCGTTTGCAGCCCAGTAATAGTGTTTAAAGTTGGGCAGGCCTAGTCCACCATCGACTGAAGCTTTCTGTAGATGCATTTTGGAAATACGTGGGGTCTTCTGAGCCCAGACAAAGGATGAGACAATTGCATCCAGTTGTTGAAAAAAAGAGTTTGGGAGGAAAATAGGAAGATTTTGAAAAATATATAAAATTCTTGGGAGTGTAATCATTTTAACTGCATTTATTCTACCAATCAAAGACAAGGGGAGCAATTTCCACCTTTCAACGTCTGTTCTTAACTTTTCTAACGCAGCTTGAAAGTTTAACCTAAATATTGTTTTTGGATCCCAGGAAATCTGAAGCCCAAGATAAGTTAAATGTTCCCTGGCCACCTTAAAGGGAAAGGAGGCCAAAAGATTTGGATCAAAATTTTGAGAGAGTGGCATCAATTCGCTTTTATTCCAGTTAATTGTGTATCCTGACAGCTGACCAAATAGTTTTAGATATTCCAGGAGAGAGGGGATAGAAGATACAGGATCTGAGATGCACAGAAGCAGATCATCTGCATAAAGAATGACTAGAGCCTCCAGATCTCCCATTTTAATACCACGAATGTCTGGATGTTTCCGTATTCCCACTGCAAGAGGCTCTAATGCAATATTGAAAAGAAGTGGGGAGAGGGGATCCCCTTGTCGAACACCACGCTGAAGTGAAAAAGGAGTTGAACGGTCAGCATTGGTTAAAATGGAAGATGATGGATGCAAATATATGGCCTTAACCAAATCAATAAAAAAGTCCCCAAATCCAAATTTCCTCAATGCATAAAGCATATAGGGCCATTCCACTTGGTCAAAGGCTTTTTGTGCATCAAGTGAAACAACAGCCGCAGTGGAATTGCTTTTTTGTGCCACACGCATGGCATTAAGAAGCAAACGCACATTACAAAAGGAAAATCTACCAGGAATAAACCCTGTCTGATCAGGGTGAATGATCTCTGATATGTGTTTAGCTAATCGATTGGCCATTATCTTAGATATTATTTTTTGATCAAAATTGAGCAGGGCAATGGGTCTATATGAGGCGGGGTCTGTATCATCCTTCCCCTTTTTCAGCAAAAGACATATGTTGGCATGATATAAGGAATCAGGGAATTGTTTGTTTACAATAGATTCGTCATACATTCTCCGCAGAAACGGGCAGAGCTTGGAAGAAAAAAATTTATAGAATTCACAGCCAAAACCATCTGGCCCAGCTGCTTTACCAGAAGGAAAGCTTTTAATGGCCTCAAGGATCTCAGACTGAGTAACAGGGGAATCCAGTGACTCTCTAGCTGAGTCAGATAGTCTCGGCAAGGCAAGATCTTTAAAGAAAGAGTCCAGTTCAGATTCTGAAGCCGAGAATTTGGCAGAGTACAATTCTGTGTAAAAATCTCTAAATCTATTGTTGATCTCCTTATGATCCGTAATTAAATCCCCTGATCTTGACTGAATCCTATGAATGGCTTGTTTCGCACGAATTCCTCTAAGCTGCCTTGCCAAAAGTCCCTCTGGTTTGTCTCCCAACTCAAATTGTTTCCTCTTAAGTTTAAGTAAAAGGTGCTCAACTCTCTGTCTGAGAATAGTATTATATTCATACCTAAGTTGTAAAATTTTATTATAATCTGAAATTGAAAGGGAAGACTTATATTTCTGTTCTGTTATTTTTAGCATATTCTCAATTTCAACAAGTCTCTGATTCATTTCTTTTTTCTTTGAGGATTCGAATGCCAAAATATAGCCACGGACAACAACTTTGAGCGTTTCCCAGAGAGTGGAGTCTGATACATCTGCTGTGTCGTTAAATTCTGCGAATTCTGCGAACTTTACCTTCATATAATTGACAAAGGCAGGATCTGATAAAAGATTAGAATTAAACTGCCATGCATACGCTGGTTTGGAGACAATGTTCTGAAGCTCACATGTAATTGGGCTGTGATCGGATATTAATATATTATGATATTTAACATTGCAAACTTTGGATACCAACTCAGAAGACACAAGGAAGTAATCAATCCTTGTATAAGACTTATGTACATGTGAGTAATATGAATAGTCCCTGCCAGTTGGATGACATAGCCTCCAGATATCCACCATGTTCCCTGCTTTGAGTAGATTATTAAGAGTTTGTACTGTGGCCAACGTGGGTGGAGTCTTAGTAGAGAGTCTATCCAGATATGGATCTAAATAGCAGTTGAAATCACCTCCCATAATAATATTCTCACTCAAGGCAAGTGGGATCAGACCAAAGATTTTACGAAAAAAATCAGGACAATCAAAATTAGGGCCATAGATATTAATCAGTGTGAGAGGAAATGAATTAATATGGCCAGATACAATAATGTATCGGCCCTGTGGATCTGCTATCATCTTCTCAAGATGAAATGGGATATTTTTTTTAAAAAGAATAGCCACACCCCTAGCTTTTGAAGAAAATGAGGCCTGGAATACCTGGGATATCCAACGTGCTCTAAACGTAGATTGCTGGGTGGGACTAATATGCGTTTCTTGTAAAAAAATTATATCAGCTTTCAACATCTTCAGATGCGAGAAAACCCGACCCCTTTTGATTGGATGACCCATTCCTCTAACATTCCATGAGGCTAAGGTGATGCCAGAAGTACAAGTATTAATCCTAGATGACATCTGACTCATAGTGCACAGGAGTAAGCTTGTCTGAAGAGACCAAAGAAACTGCAAGAAAAGGAAGACTGACAACTAGAGAAAAAAATAGAAACATACAACTAAAAAAGAAAAAAACCCACCCCTCTGTCCCAAACCCACAAATAGACCTATTCCCACCCCGGGAATGTCTAAATAATCCCATAAGTTTAGGAAGGCCAACAGCTATAGAGTAACTACCTCTACTACGCAAACCTGCAGCAACGGCTGTCAGGGGCCCCAGAACCAAGCAAATCACATAACACAAAAAGAGAAGTTGGATCACACATGTCTCTAAATACTTAAAAAAGGGAATAAATTAACATAAAATATTATTCTGTTCCAATACAAACTTATATTCAACAATATCCACGGACACTCTAATATTTATAATGCAACTGCACGCATCTTATTGTACAAGAAGGATAAATATTAACAGTGAAGAATCAAAATAAAGAGTATAGTAAAATGAAAAAAAATAACGACTGCCGTAAACACGGCAGTTTTAAAAATAGTAATAAAACAGTATGACACAGTTCACATCTAAGCCGAACGATAACAAGTAGTTTTGAACAAATTTTTAGGTAATGTTCCGCTTTTACCTCTTTGTAGGTCAAAAGACTAAATAAGCTCACCCTTCACTCATCCTTGTTGGTCTTCGAGACAGAACTCACAAATGCCTTCGCTTCTGCCAGTTCAGAAAAGCTCCGTGAATGACCATCAACCTCGACGTGAAGCCTCGCAGGATACCGAAGAAAGTGAGTTATTTTCAAGTTCCTGAGCTCTTGCAACACCTCCGTGAATTGCTTCCTTTTCTCCATAACGGAGCTGGTGTAGTCCGGAAAAATGAGCACTTTATGTCCTTGAAATTGAAGAGGACCATGGGATCTCCGGAGCTGCAAGATCTTTTCCTTAACTTGAAATAGATGAATCCGTGCAATGAACGGTCGAGGCTTGGCACCCTCAGCCGGGCGAGGACGGAGCGATCTATGCGCTCGGTCCACCAGTAAGGGCAGTTTGAAGTTTTCTTCACCCAAAAGTTTGGGCAGCAAACCCGCCACAAAATCCGTGGGGCGCGTTCCCTCCGTTCCTTCTGGAATTCCAATTATTCGTATGTTGTTTCGTCTGGATCGGCCTTCCAGATCGTCTATTTTCAACTGCATGGTGGCGTTGGCTCTCTCTAGCCCCTTCAGCGCTGTCTCTAGTGCATCAATTCGTGAGTCATGAGCCGAGACAGTTTCGCCGAGCGAACTCAGTGCTTCTTTAAAATCTTTCAGCTCCGTCCGGACCGCCGCCAGGGTTTGCTCCATGTTGCTTAGCCGAGAGGAGATATTATCGAGCCCACCTTGGACAGACGTTGTCAAGTTCTTAGCCCACGTTGGAGGAGAATCGGCGACTGTTTCGCCGGATTCCGACATGCCACGTGTGGGAGAAGCAGTTGAGGCCGGTTGACGATTCTCCGTATCCTTTGAGCTTTTGGCCGATTTCGGAGCCATTTCAAACCAAATTGTCACTGTGTCGATGTCAAACTGTGCTAGTAGAGTTCGGAAACTAAGGAACACTCAAATTTCCAAAATAAGTAGTAGAAAAACTGAGTTAAATCAGCTTGGCCTGGAGCCCCCAGCTAAAACGCGTCTACTCCATTACGTGCTCCCTGGCGCCCCCAAAATTCTCCTAGAATTAAGACTAATTCATCAGGACTTTTATTTTTGCATTTATTTCTTTTCTTACTTTTATTGTATGGCATAAATTAAGGATTATTTTAATTTATATGGCGTGTCAACAGCGGGGCTCTGTAGAAATACATTTTGTTGACTAGTCAGAATGAAGCAGTGACTTTAAAGGGCCACTAGAGGGCTCTTTACACAGAATTGACTTGCAAAGCAAAAGTCTCAGCCTAAGAATAAACAGGTCAGTATGCAAACATTTCCTCTTCATCGCCCTATAAAGCAAAGTGGAGGAAGAGAGGAATCATTTTAAAACGAGTTGGTAGATTCTCAGTGTGGAAGTGCGTTAATGCAACAATGTTTTCTGCAAGATTTTTGCTGCTTCTTGCTATAGCATCCTGTGAGTGTCAGTATAGTGGCTAAACAATATCAATGAGAATTTGTTATTCAGCATTAATTGTAATTTCTTATTTCAAATAGGTGTTCACTGCATTGAGCTGACCCAGCCTGGATCCATGGCCATGAACATTGGTCAGTCTATAACACTGACCTGTAAGGTGTCAGGATATTCCTTAACTGACAGCAGCTACTGTACAGACTGGATACGACAACCTGCAGGAAAAGCTCTGGAGTGGATTTCCACTATATGTGGTAACGGAGCGGAAGACACCAAAGCCTCCTTAAAGAGCAAGTTCAGCATTTCAAAAGACAGCAGCACTGTAACACTGTCAGGACGAAATCTGCAGACCGAAGACTCAGCTGTGTACTACTGTGCCAGAAGACCACACACGGTGATGAAGCAGTGAGGAAGTGCGGTACAAAAACCCATCAACAAAACATTCCTGTGCCAGCAGGCCTCACCAACTGAATATAACGTGGTGTCGTTGCAATGAAGACTCACAGAAGAAGGTCATGGTTTCTGAACAGTCTCTCTATATTGAGCTGAAAATAGACAGTGAAACAAACAGGTGAGTGGCAGGAAAGGTCACCTGCAGCCACAGTGCATTACTCCAGGGTGACCACATGACCCACACCAATAACCCACAAACACAACACAAAAACCATCACAATCTCAATGTAATGTACAACAAAACAACAACAACAGAAGAGGAAAACAATGTTTAACCTGGGGGTGGGGGGCACAGGGGTGGAGTGCTGAGCGCTGCATACAACAGCCCCAAAGTCCCTTGCACAGCATGAAGCAGCTGCCACAAGAACACACACACACACACACACACACACACACACACACACACACACACACACTTTCTAAGCTGCTTCTCCCTCAGGGTGGTGGGGGGAGGGGGGTGGGGGGTTTGAGGAGGGGAAGTTTGTGCTGGAGCCTAGCAGTCATCGGGCAGAAGGCAGGATACACCCTGGACAGGTTACCAGTCCGTCGCAGAGCAGACAGACAGACATACACAGTCACACACACACTCACACCTAGGGGCAATTTAGCATGTCCAAACGGCCTGACCATATGTCTTTGGACTGCGGGAGGAAACCCACGCAGACACGGGGAGAACATGCAAACTCCACACAGAAAGGACTCAGGTCGCCCAGCCAGGGAATCGAACCCAGGCCTTTCTTGCTACCCACCTCACCACGTGCTGCCCCTGCCACACTAGTATCAGCAGTTAACGTGTCCATCTTTGCCTTTATTATAGCTTCCGTTTATTTCAGGAGCCCTTCAGTTTTTCCACACCTCCAAAGTTCAGTCTTAGAAGCTGGCTACATTTTTACTTCTCATGATCACATTCAGTGGTGTTGAGGTCTGGACTCTGGGGTGGCCAGTCCATCGTTCAGCTCCTTTGGTTGATGTGTCCGTCTCCTTTTCTCAGTGAGGTTCTTCTTGAACAGCTACACATTCGTTCAGACCCACAGCACTGAGGGGTCTTCTCACAGTGGAAGGATGGACAGAAGCACCTGTGGATGGTTTCAGATCTGAAGCAGCTTGATTTTCTCCTCTCTCTCAAAGATGGGAGCTTTAAGTGCTGTTTATCTGATTGGGTCAGTGTTGGGTCTATTTCTATACATACCTTTATTAATTCAACATCACTCTAGTTTTGGAAAAAGGGAACGAAAAGAAAAGAAACAGAACTATTCTAACCACTTCATCAACAACATGAACAGCTAGTATGCTGGTACACTGACACACATAACAGCATTAACTCCTAATATCTAATTAACACACTAACCTTCAAAGGTTTGTAGTCACAGATCATTTGTATTTTATATACAATCACAATTTACACATTTTAATATATAAGATATATTGCTATTACAATATACTATGCATAGGTTGTAAACTAGACCACAGAATATATGTAAATAATTGCATAATCCTGAATCCAATATTTCTTTATATAGTATAGCATCCTAGCATCACTGTAAGAAATAGTTTTGGGTTCAACCTAAAAAATCTCTTCAAGTGGTATCAAGAAATTTAACCGGGCTTTTTCAAAGAGTTTTGCTTCGAAAAGATTTTAGTCCTGCTCAAGATGAGTCGGACCATATCACAAATAGATTTGCCTACCACGGCTCGCTAGATAAGCGAATAGAAACTCTCTATATATAGAAGATGAAACCATGTCTGTTAAGGTGTGCAGAACAACTTCAACACCAACCATGTTCTCTACATCTCTACTGCTCCTGCTGGCAGCTGCATCCTGTGGGTTACTGAGTAAACAACACAGTTCAGTTTTTAAATGATGTTTAATATGTATTTATGTATGAACATAATCCTTGTGTTTGTTATCTACAGGTGTTCATTCTTATGAGCTGACTCAGCCTGGTTCCAAGGTGGTCCACCCAGGCCAGAGTCTGACCATCGACTGCAAGGTTTCATATTCAGTTACTAGCTTGCACACAGGCTGGATCCGCCAGCCAGCAGGAAAAGCTCTGGAGTGGATTGGAAATATCTATAGTGGTGGGGGCACAGCTTACAGTGATAAACTGAAGAGCAAGTTCAGCATCTCCAGAGACACTGGAACCAACACAATAACATTACGAGGACAGAATCTGCAGACTGAAGACACAGCTGTGTATTACTGTGCGAGATACACAGTGACACTAACTAATAAACACGGCTTACAAAAACCCACCGTTGGTCTAAAATGCTGCAAACATTGGAAATGTCCACTTTAACCAGTTACACTGGTCAAACAATCCACAATTTTACATTAATACTGTTGGAATAGAATCACATGTAGGTCATTTCTAACACTGAGCATAATGTAGACAATCAATAATGTCATAAAGGCATTTAAATATTTGCTTAATTTCAGGATTGGCTCATTCTGGAAAAAAAAACTATTCCCATCAGAAAATACCTTGTTGTAATTTCAGTATCTTTAGCTCCAAAAAAAAAAATTAAAAATGAAATCTTAACCCTCTTTTGCACAGTATTGCCTCAGGGTAACAACCCCATTGTCTCCTCATACAGTTCTGGACTGGACAGTTTCTCTAAGTGTAACGCCGGGGAGCGATGATGAGGCAGACGCATACGCAGAGAGAAGCCAGATTTATTAAGGGCAAATCCGATATCAGGGTTTAGACAGTCCAGGGTCAATGAGCCAACACGGAGAGAGCGAGGGACAGACATGATGAAAATGAACACAGGGAAAATACACAACAGAGGCCGAAAAAACTACGCTAAACAATACAATACAAAGACCAAACAAAGACCAGCAGCCTAACAGGGGAAAACACAGGGCTTAAATACAACAGGGTTAACAAGACACAGGTGGTTAACACAGGTGGTTACAGTCAGGGGCAGGGTCTGGAAACAAGGGGGCAGGACCAGGAAGAAACAAAACCAAAGCACACAGAGGACTGGGAGGGGCCAATCAGAGTGTGAAGTTATTCAAGCTTTTGCTATGAATATAATTAACTCTGGTCAGCTCTCAGCTGCTCGTTAATAGAGTGAGGAGAAGGCAAAAAGAGTCAGATGCTTTACATTTCCATTATTTATTGGCTTTAACTTCAGGTTAGGTGCTGCCGCCACTGTAACACTGAATGATGGTGCTGCACAGCGAAGAAAGGGTTTTCATCAAGTCGCATGGCCACAAATCAGATATGTATCCGATCTAGGACCACGTATGAAAGTGGCTCAGATCAATCAGATTTGTGTGTCTAAAAAAACTGGATTCGTGCCACTTCAGCCTGCAATGTGAATCAGGCCTATTTAACTCAAGATCTCAATGGCCTAATTGTGATAGTCACAAGGAAACGTCCACACCTTTGCCACGATCAGGAAAAAAAATGGTACCTGAAAGGGTTCTAGATAGTTCTTCTATTGTTATGAGGTCAGGCTTACTGCAGGAGAAGAACTCTTTTTAAAAAGGTTCTATATACAAGCATTGACAGCACATACTCCAATCTCCAATCAGTCTGAAGAGTACTTTCATGATGCAAAGAACCCTTTACTCGTCTAAAAGGTTTTTCAATTGCTCATGGTTCTACATAGAACCATTGTCTTTGGTAAAGCCCTTGAAGAACCATCTTAAGTTTTTTTTTTTTAAGTCTTGTTTTGTGTAGCTAACTAATAAATAAGAATAATAAAAAAAATGAATAAATAATTAAGTAAATACAATTTCAGTCCAACTTCTTGTATCCATCCAAAGCAGTTGCAGTTTTTCAAAAACTCCTTTAACCTTGAAGACACATCATCTAAGGGAGTTTTCTTCATTTTTAAACCAGAAAACTTTGATTTAGGAGGCAATCATTGTAGACACTGGTTTGATATGGTTTAATACTGCAGATACATTCCCTTCACAACCTCCTGAAATGTCTCAGCAGGTCCTTTGAACTGTAAAAGATCCTCAGTTTAACTCAGTCAGTTAAATTCATCCATGCTCCAGTAGAGGGCGTCCTTCACCCACAAATCACACCTGCCAATTGTACTCAGTGCAGCAGCATTTCACATTCACTTCTTATGCAAATCATATTTTTCCCTATATCTACAGCAATTTTAGAGGTTATGGTAACAGCTCCCGCTCCACAAACACCATGTTCCTCACGTCTTTACTGCTGCTGCTGATGGCAGGATGTGAGTCTGTTATCTCTCTCAGTGAGGAACCATATTAATGCAGTAAACCGACTATCCACGTTTAACCTGCTGTTTTTCTGGTCCTCTGTTTAGGTGTCCAGTCTCAGGTTGTCCTCACACAGTCTGAGAGGCCAGTAACAGTGACTCCAGGTGGATCCCACAAACTGACCTGTGCCTGCAGTGGATTCGCTGTGGGCAGCTATAATATGTACTGGATCCGACAGGTTCCTGGAAAAGGACTGAAGTGGATCATATTCTATTACACCAGTTCTGTCAAAAGCTCAGCCCAGTCAGTTCAGGGCAGATTCACAGCATCCAAGGACAGCTCTAATCTCTACCTGCACATGAGTCAACTGAAGCCTGAAGACACTGCAGTGTATTACTGTGCTCTGGACTCACTGTGGTGGAACTCATACAGACAGCTGTACAATAACTGGAGACGCTGTAAACATTGACGTTATTTAATCTCGTGATATATACTGTATTTATTCTGTGCTAAATCTCCAACACAAGCTTCTCTACTGTCAAGAATTACCTCCAATTTAAAAACATATTTATCCAGCCTGTTTGGACAGTTCCTTGTAACTGGCGAGGAAGCCAGGAAGAAACGCCTTGAAAACAAGTTAATATTTTAAAAATATGCAAGACACTGCCTTCACACGCATATGAAATTGAGTGAGATCCCATTCTTAATCCATAGGGTTTAATATGATGTCGGCCAACCCTCTGCAGCTATAACAGCTTCAACTCTTCTGGGAAGGCTTTCCACAAGGGTTAGGAGAGTGTTTATGGGAATTTTTGCCAGTTCTTCCAGATGTGCATTTGTGAGGTCAGACACTGATGTTGGATGAGAAGGTCTGGCTCACAGTCTCCACTCTAATTCATCACAAAGGTGCTCTATCGGGTTGCGATTAGGACTCTGTGCAGGCCAGTCGAGTTCCTCCCCACTAAACTCACTCATCCAGGTTTTTATGGACCTGCTTTTTGCACTGGTGCTTTACACTTACACTTGTGCTTTTTAACTTTACACTTGGCACAACGCAGCCAGACAAGTACCGTTCTCCTGGCAACTGCCAAACCCAGAGTCATTCATAGGATTTCCAAACGGAGAAGTGTGATTTGTCACTCCAGAGAACACGTCTCCACTGCTCTAGAGTCCAGTGGCGGCGCTTCACACCACTGCATTCCACGCTTTGCATTGCGCTTGGTGATGTAAGGCTTGGATGCAGCTGCTCGGCCATGGAAACCCATTCCATGAAGCTCTCTACGCTGTTCTTGAGCTGATCTGAAAGCCACATGAAGTTTGGAGGTCTGTAGTGATTGACTCTGCAGAAAGTTGGTGACCTCTGCGCACTATGCCCCTCAGCATCCGCTGATCCTGCGCTGTCATTTTACGTGGCCGACCACTTTGTGGCTGAGTTGCTGTCGTTCCCAATCGCTTCCACTTTGTTAGAATCCCACTGACAGTTGACTGTGGAATATTTAGCAGTGAGGAAATTTCACGACTGGACTTGTTCCACAGGTGGCGTCCGATCACGGTACCACGCTGGAATTCACTGAGCTCCTGAGAGCGACCCATTCTTTCACTAATGTCTGTAGAAGCAGTCTGCAGGCCTAGGGGCTCGGCTTTACACACCTGTGGCCATGGAAGTGAATTTAATGATTTGAATGGGTGAATGGATACTTTTGGAAATATAATGTATGCATCATCATTCTGTAAACGATAAACTCAAGCACAGTTACGTCATAGTAAAAATCAAAGGGTGTGTTTTGAACTAAAATACATTTAAATTGTTAATGATTTATTATGCAGTTGATGGTCAGATTAGATTTCATGGGTGTGACAGGCCTGGAGTTAGTTAGGGTTTAGAAAAATGACTCATACAAAACTGTGAGTCTAAAGCAAAGTGGCTTCACTTAGATTATGTTTCAAGTTAACCTTAAACAAGAAATTTGAAGTATCATCGCAGTTCTGAGCGTTTTGGAAGAGTTAATCTCATTCTTTGTAATGTCTAGTCTTTGTAAAGTCTATATCACATGTTGTTGAACATGCACTGTATACAACTACTGCCCTACTTCTACTTCACGCTTTAAATAGCTTTGCCTCTCACGGGTCACTAGATAAACAAATACCCCCCCCCACCACCCCCGCAGTTCTCTATTAAGCTGGAGAACAGAGAAGATCCCACAGGTCCAAC